>NC_064863.1:78771616-79054116 GCF_024139225.1 Suncus etruscus
AGTTTTAGGGCTAATAGATTTATATAGAGCCCTCCATCCCCAGAAATCAGATTACACATTCTTCTCAAACCCACATGGAACCTTCTCCAGAATTGATCATGTATTAGGATACAAAGCCAACCTATATAAGACCACAAAGGTAAGGATCATAAGAAGTACCCTTTCAGATCACTATGCAACAGAGGTTAAAATTGATGTCAAGAAGAAGCATGGAGAAAAACTAGTACCTGGAGATTAAACAACATGCTGCTCAACAACAGCTGGATCAAAGAACAACCCAAGGAAGAAATAAAAAGATTCCTTGAGACAAATGACAATGAAGAGACAACATGTCAAAATTTATGGGACACAGCAAAAGCAGTAATTAGGGGGAAACTCATAGCAATACAGGCCTATGTCAAGAAACAGGAAAATAACAAAACCAACAGTTTAAAAGATCACCTCAAAGAATTGGAACAACAGCAACAGAGAAATCCAACCACAACCAGAAGGCAAGAAATAATAAAAACCAGAGCAGAAATAAACAACATCGAAACCAAGAAAACAATACAAAAAATCAAAGAGACCAGGAGTTGGTTTTTCAAAAAAATAAACAAGATAGACAAACCATTGGCAAAACTCACCAAAAAAAAGAGAAAAAATACCCAAATCAGTAGGATCACAAATGAAAGGGGAGAGATTTCAACAGAACCCCAAGAAATACAACATATCATGAGATCATACTATGAACAACTATACTCAACTAGGCTAGAGAACCCAGTAGAATTCGACAGATTCTTGGACAAACACCCTCTTCCAAGACTGGAAAAGGAAGATCTAGAAAGCCTAAACAGACCAATCACCTCAGAGGAAATTGAAGATGTAATTAAAAAACTCCCTAAGAACAAAAGCCCAGGCCCAGATGGATTTACAGGGGAATTCTATCAAACATTTCAAGAAGAATTACTACCACTTTTCCATAGGCTTTTCCAAACCATAGAAAAAACAGGAATCCTCCCCAACTCCTTTTATGAGGCTAATATCACACTCATTCCCAAAGAAGGCAAAGACACCACCAAAAAAGAAAACTACAGACCAATCTCACTAATGAACATAGATGCAAAGATACTTAACAAAATCTTAGCAAACCGAATCCAACACTTCATCAAAAAGATCATACATCACGACCAAGTGGGATTCATACCAGGAATGCAAGGTTGATTCAACATACGCAAATCAATCAATTTGATACATCACATCAACAACACGAAAGACAAAAACCACATGATCATATCAATCGATGCCGAGAAGGCGTTTGACAAAATCCAACATCCTTTCATGTTAAAGACACTCAGCAAAATAGGGTTAGAAGGAACTTTCCTCAAGATAGTTACAGCTATATATGAAAAGCCAACAGCCAACATTATACTTAATGGAGAGAAACTAGAAGCATTCCCACTAAGGTCAGGAACTAGGCAAGGCTGTCCACTCTCTCCACTCTTATTCAATATAACCTTAGAAGTTCTAGCAATAGCAATCCGACAAGAGAAGGGAATCAAAGGAATTCAAATAGGGAAAGAGGAACACAAGCTATCTCTATTTGCCGACGATATGATGATATACATTAAAAACCCTAAAGAGTCCACAGTAAAACTCCTAGAAACAATTAGCCAATACAGCAAAGTGGCTGGATACAAAGTCAATACACAAAAGACAGTAGCATTTCTATATAAAAAAAATGAAGTTGAGGAGAGAGAGATTAAAAATACAATTCCATTTAATATAGTATCAAAAAATATCAGGTATCTAGGAATCAACCTTACAAGAGAAGTGAAAGACCTATACCAGGAAAACTTCAAAACACTCCAGAAAGAAATTGAAGACGATCTAAAGAAATGGAGGAACATCCCATGCTCATGGATAGGTAGAATTAACATAATCAAAATGACTATCCTACCCAAACTCCTATATAGATTTAATGCAATCCCTATCCAAATCCAGACACAATTCTTTAAAGAATTAGAGCAATCATTTACAAAATCCATCTGGAACCAAAAAAGACCCAGGATAGCCAAACACATACTGAAAAACAAGAAGCTGGGTGGAATCTCCTTACCTAACTAGAAACTATACTATAAAGCCATAGTAATCAAAACAGCATGGTACTGGAACAGAGACAGGACCTCAGACCAGTGGGTCAGGACAGAATTCCCAGACATAAACCCCCAGATATACAGCCAACTAATATTTGATAAAAGAGGCAAGAATCTGAAATGGAACAAAGAAAGCCTATTCAACAAATGGTGTTGGCACAACTGGAAAACCACATGTACGAAAGTGAAAATCAACCCATACCTCACTCCTTATACAAAAGTCAACTCAAAATGGATCAAAGACCTTGAAATCAGACCCAAATCTATAAAGTTTATTGAGAATAAAATAGGGAGAACAGTCGAAGACCTATATATCCAAAATGTCTTTGAGAATGGAGCACCAATGGCAAGAACCTTAGCAGCAAACATAAACAAATGGGACTACATCAAACTAAAAAGCTTCTGCATGGCGAAAGAAACCTTACTTAATGCAAGAAGACAGTTAACAGTATGGGAAAAATTCTTTTAACTAGACATATCAGATAAAGGGCTGATATCTAGAACTTACAAAGCACTCAGAAAACTGAGCCCCTCAAAACTAAATAAAGCCATAAAAAAATGGGGAGAAGAAATGAATAGACACTTCTCTGAGGAAGACAGAAGGATGGCTAACAAACACATGAAAACATGCTCACCTTCACTCATCATCTGGGAGATCCAAATCAAGACAACAATGAGATACCACCTTACACCAGTGAGGATGGCTCACATCAAAAATACTGAGAACAATCTTTGTTGGCGTGGATGCGGTATGAAGGGAACTCTCATCCACTGCTGGTGGGAATGCCCCCTAGTCCAACATCTATGGAGAACAGTCTGGAGAGTACTCAAAGAACTCAGAATTGAGCTCCCTTTTGACCCAGCAATTGCACTCCTAGGTATATACCCCCAAGTTGGAAGAACATTCATTCCAAAATACGTATGCACCACACTATATATCGCAGCACTCAGTATAATAGCCAAATCTTGGAACCAACCTCGATGTCCAACAACTGATGAATGGATCATTAAGATGTGGTATGTATACACAATGGAATATTACATGGCAGTCAGAAATGATACAGTCACAGATTTTGCAGCAACGTGGATGGACTTAGATCATGTTATGTTAAACGAAGTAAGTCAGAAGACAAAAGATAAACACAGGATGGTAGCACTATTCTGAAGCACATAGAACATACATCTCAATCACAACTAATACTTAACAATCAAATAACAGGGTCTAACAGGGTAGAAACTCCAATCACTGTAATAGTCAACATATACCTGGGAACAGTGCCCAAAACACATGAAAAAGGAACAACACAAACTCTCGACTGCACATTATACCACAAAGAAAACAGCAACACCAGAACAGCCGCATAGAGAGAACAGGTATGTAATCAACCTTCTACAATAATGGCCCATAATAATCCTGTAGAGATCGTATACAGGAACACAGGTAACGAATATCAAGGCAAACCACTGACTCCAATGGAAACATCCCATAAAACTACGCATTAATGCCTCTATCTTACTATGTTTAAAATAACCTCTCAGCTTTTCTGTCCACAGGCGTTCTTGGATACAAAGGGCGGACAAGCTAAGATGGCAGCTCGGGATACCACACGAGATACCATACCCAGTTTGCACTACGAGATGGCCCTGAGAAAACTCTTTAACATACACTTTATCTCTAGGTTTACCTTCTTTTAGGGTTTCAAGCACGTGACCAGTCAGACCACCGAAGCAGTAACAGCGATGTACAGACCCAAACTACATGCTCTATTCACTGAACACATTCAAGCAAACCAGCATTCCCTTGCTATTCTCTCTTCTCTTCTCACCACTTTCTTGGTTATTTTTTTCTTTTGTGTTCATTTCTTTACTTTATATCCTTTCTCTTCTCCCTTGCTTTCTAATGTATTTTTCTCTTTTCTCCCTCCCTACCCCTTCCAAACACCTTACCCTTTCCCCCCTCTGGAAATCCAACTATCCCTCCACTCCTCAATCCCATCCAGACCTCCCTCTATATTAAAACACTTCACCCTCAGTCCTTAATCTATTAGGCAACAAGATCGACCTCCTACCCCAACGAACCAGTACCCAGCACCCAAGAGAAGGGACACCCAGTCAAACCCACACCTCGTCCCGGGCAAGAAAAGACAGCCAACTCCCCTGCGGACTCATGCTGCAAGGCCCTCCCTACCAACTCCCCCTAACGTGGACTGTTTCTTGAAACCGGACCTAGGTCCAAAAGTATCCCCAATGCAAGAACTCTTCCAAGACCTCTCTGCTGCAAATTTTTACCAACCTGAAGAAGGTCAGGGGGTGTGATAGGAAGATGCCTGGGAACCCACACATCACAAGAAAAACCCAAAAGACAATGGGAAAAACTGTACTTCCAACATAGGCATAAGACCTGTAATCCACCACTTCGTTACCTGCTCTCCCCCAAATGTAAGGTAGTCTTTTGCACCACTTTGGTCCTTTAAAAACTTTGCTAACTCATTTTAGTTCTTTTTTTTTTCTCTTAAATTTATTTATTTTTTTTAAATGTTGGTCCTATATATACATTTGCGAGCACATACATTTTTATTTATTTTATTTTATTACTTTTTTTTTATCATTTTTGGGTATGTGACCTGTGTCTGTTTTCCCTTCTGTCCACCCCCAACCACACTGACAATACAATGTAGCTCCACCTCCCCCTGCAAAGACACACTAAATAATGGGGAAATCTTACATATAAAAAAAGAGCTCTTATCTACTAGAAATAGGAACTCATAGTTGTTTACAATACAGGGATATCTCCTACCTTGAAAATATGTCATGTGGAATCACTTAGACCTCAGATGATTAGATACCATTCATCCAGCCTTGAACCCTGGATCCTAGACATAGAATCGGCACAGCTCTTCACAACAGCTGCAGGAAACAAACTCCATCCGGGACAGCCTTAATACTGCGGGGTCAACAACAAGGGCCAGCTCTAACATGATATCCTGACAAAGAGGAAAATGTGAACAACTTGACCTTAGAGCAGATTAGCCTACCTTACCAGCTAACGACAAGACAAAACCAGAAGACTCGGCACCCTTTGGTAGGTCCAAAAGCCAAGATCGTGACTTACAGATGACTGGCTACTAGAACCACGACCAGACAGTATACATCTTGGGACCAATAAAAAAGCCCTAGTTTAGGGTTTGAACTATGACTTGCACAATAAGCATGATCCCCAGTCCCAAAGGTCTGACAGAGACAACTGCAACAGAATGGGCCTTCTGGAAGCACAAAGAAAGACGCTAACCTAGGTGCCATCCTAGGTTCAGTGCAAAGACCAAGGTCACCAACCACAGAAGATGGACTAAAACGACACTGAGGTAACAGAACCTCTAGAAACACAAAGACTGACTTCACCATAAGTCCTACCTCAGGATCTGTGCAGATACTGAGACCTCTAAACACTGAGCTCTGAGTGTATCACCCTGGACAGAACAGAAGTCTTCCACACACCAAAAAATACCACCGGGAGAATAAATGATCCTGAGCAAAGTCTAGAGCTGATCCCATGACAGTATACTCCAAGGACGGAGAAACCCCATATTTCTTAGGCCAAGTGAATTCCTTTTCGAATGACCCCAATATTTACTGTGCCAGGGCAGGAGGGGAAAAAACAAAAATACAAAAAGCACAAAACCTTGGTATTTTATATATATATATATATATTTATATATATATATACATATATCTTTTACCTTCATTTATTATTGTTATTATCATTTTTATTTACGTATCTATTTTGGTCGATTTCTCTGTTTGGGTGTGATTATTGAAATCTTTGTCCCCAATTATACTTATTTTTTTCTCTTCTTTTCTTTTCCTTCGTTATGTGCTATGCCATGTTTCTTATTTCAAGACCATGACGTGTTTTTGGTTTGTTTGTTTGTTGTTTTTTTTGTTTGTTTGTTTTGCTTTGTTTTTCGTCTTTTTTTTGTGGTGCTTATCGATATAGCTGGAGTCCTCACTGGATAATTGACACTTTTTTTGGTACTGGTGGAGCGTTTCACCTTCTTTCTCTCCTTCATCTCCCAAATCGATGATGAGAGCCTCTAGAAGGATTCCACCCATTTTGGGAGTATTAGACTCTTACCCCAGTTTATTTATCTTCTCCTTTTCAGGCAAAACCACGCAACTTGAACTAGCTAGTCCTGCCTACAGTTAGAGGGGGAGATAAGGAGGCATCAAGACCAAACAGGTGCAAGACTACTAAGTAGTGGGTTGGATACAGAGGGGACCACATATTCTAGCCGCCCTGGGGGTGAGGGAAGAGGAAATGGGAGGTAGGACAAAAACGGAGGGGTAGGGAGGACAATTTAGGGATGGGAATCCCCCCTGATTTTATGTAAATATGTACCTAAAATGTTATTGTCAACAATATGTAAGACACTATGATCAAAATAAAAATTATATTAAAAAAAGTACTTTCTTGGGGGCCAGAGCAGTGGTACAAGTGGTAGGGTGTTTGCTTTGCACACGCTAACCTAGGACAGACCATGGTTCGAGCCCCTGGCATCCCATATGGGTCCTCAAGCCAAGAGCAATTTCTGAGCACATAGCCCAGAGTGATCCCTGAACATCACTGGATGCGGTCCAAAAGCAAAAATAAATAATAAATAAATAAATAAATAATAAAAGTAACTTCATGTTTTCAAATTGAGAATTTACTCTAAGGGCACTTATAACCAAATAAATCTTGATTTGAGAAGTCTGAAATATGGCAAAAAAGGGTATACCTTAAAACAACCATAAAAACAGGGATGTAAAAATTAAAAACAAAACTGGGGCTGGAGAGATAGCACAGCAATAGTATTTTAGCCTTGAATATGGCTGACTAGGGATGTACCTGAGTTTGATTCCTGGTATCCCATATGGTTTCTTAAGCCTGCTAGAAGCGTCATCTGAGCCCAGAGCCAGGAGTAACTTTTGAGAGTCACTGGATGTGGCCCCAAAACCAATGATGAATAAATTAAATAAGTTAAAAAATAAAAACACAAAACTGTGACAATAAGGGTAATCAAATTATTTCAAACTTCATAAAACGTGCTAATAACAAATAACAGAACATTTGCTTATGTAAATTATGATTCTTTTTTGCGTTTGTTGTCTCCTATCCAAGTACCAACTAAAAGGAACCAAAAATAGGGATACAGAAGGAAATAACAAAACTGAGAGCAGAAATCAACTTGTATTAGAAATGAAAAGGAGGAGATTACTACTGATATTGCAGAAATTCAAAGGGTAATCAGAAACTACTTTGAGAAACTCTATGCCACTGAACATGAAAACCTGGAAGAAATGGATAAATTTTTGGACTCTTAAAACCTTCCATGGTTGAATAAAGAGGATGTAGTATATCTAAAAACCCACATCACTATTGAGGAAATTAAAATGGTAATCAAATGTCTGCCCCAAAACAAAAGCCCACACAATGGAATATTATACAGCTGTCAGGAGTGATAAAGTCATGAATTATTTCTATACATGGATGTACCTGGAATCTATTATGCTAAGTGAAATAAGTCAGAGGGAGAGAGATAGACGCAGAATAGTCTCATTTATTTTAAACCTATACTTTAAAACTATACATACTATGGTTTTAAGAAAAATAAAAGACATTTTTACAATAATTCCAAGAGATAAAAGAGAGGAGGGCTGGAAGGTCCAGATCACAACATGAAGCTCACCAAAAAGAGTGATGGATACAGTTAGAGGAATAACACCAATGAGAACTATCATAACACTGTGAATGAATGAGGAAAATAGAAAGCTTTTCTCAAGTGCTGGTGGGGGTGGGGTGGGGAGAAAGGAGATTTGGGACATTGGTGAAGGGACTGTTGCACTGGTGAAGGTGGGTGTTCTTTACATTACTGAATGGCATCTACAATCATATTTGTAATCAAGGTGTTTAAATAAAGATATTAATAAAAGTTATGATTTTTGTGAGTCAGTATTTTCTAATGGAAAGGAAGTTAAATTATTCTCAATTTAATTACAATCAAGTGGCATGTATGGCACCCACTCCAATTTAATTAAATAAAATAAATTTTCAGTTCCAGTAGCAAAAATGTATTTTGTATGACCTTATGAAATTTTTCAGTTTTGTCGTTACGATACAATTATCTACAAGGAAATAATTCCATCTAAAATTAGAATTATTGAAAATAAGTCTAATGGGTGGGCTGGAGATATAGCACAGTGGGAGGACATTTGCCTTGTATGCAGCTGATACGGGATGGATGGTGGTTCAAATCCTGGCATCCCATATAATCCCTTGAGAGCCTGCAAGACTGCCAAGAGTGATTTTTGAGCACAGAGCCAGGAATAATCCCTGAATGCCACCAGGTGTAACGACTCAGGGGAAAAATAATAAAATGTTCTTTATTTAACTTGTATCTACATCCCTCCACCTAGGTCTTATGTTTTTTTTTTAATTTACCCAAACCACACTCTTATAACATCTAATTGAAAAACAGTTTCTAATATAACTTTTATCTTTTTTTTTTTTTTTTTTGGTTTTTAGGTCACACCTGATGATGCTCAAGGGTTACTCCTTGATTTGCACTCAGAAATTGCTACTGGCTTGGGGGACCACATGGGATGCTGGGGAATCAAACCAAGGTCTGTCCTAGGTTAGTGTGTGCAAGGCAAAATGCCTTACCACTTATGCCCCTGCTCCAGCCCCTAACTTTTATACTGTTTTTTTTACATATTTAGACTAATGTTAATATGTATGATTTTGATTTACAGTTATCTCTTTTCACCAACAAAGTGCCCAAGACCCTCTACCAACTTTCTAAGTTACTAATAATCTGCCTTCTCATTATCTCCCCAGCAGCCCCATACCTCTTACCTATTTGAAATTATTTTTTAAAATCTAGGGCTAAGTCACCAATTTGTCACCATCTATTACTTTGGATTCTTTTGTTTTGTTCCATTTTATAGCACAGGTGAGTAACATCATCAAGGAAATTTCTCCCTCTGTCTTATTGTAATGTGATGTCCTCAAGTTTTATCATTGAAGTTGCCGAGAGCTGCAAGATTTCATCTTATTTTTACTAGCTCCATAGTATGTCATTGCATTTGTATAATACAGCTTCTTTCAACATTCATCTGCCAATGGACATTGGAGTTGTCTCCATATTCTGACTATTGTATAAGTACTATGTTCGATCTTTTACTGAGCAAAAGCTCTTTAAGTTAAAGTTTTTGTGTTTGGGGATACATGTTGAGATTGGAACTGCTGGGTTATATGCAATTTATCTCATACTTTTTTGATAAATTTCTATGAATGCTGAGCTACCAAATAAATAAGTTTCTTTTTACCCCAACCCACCAACAATAAATATAGCCAGTGTTTTTACATAAATCATTCTTGTTGGCATGCTATGCCTATACATTTTGATTTGTAGTTTTCTAATAACTGACAAAGAACTTTTTAATATACACCATCTGGCGTCCTCTTTGAGGGAGTATATTTTTTCATCTCATTTTCTCACTTTGTTATGGAGTTATAAAATTTTGTTGTTTGAGTTCGTGAATGCTTTATATATTTCTTTGTGTGTGTGTGTGTGTGTGTGTGTGTGTGTGTGTGTGTGTGGTTTTTGGGTCACACCTGGCAGTGCTCAGGGGTTATTCCTGGCTCCATGCTCAGAAATTGCTCCTGGCAAGCACGGGGGACCATATGGGATGCCAGGATTGAACCGATGACCTCCTGCATGAAAGGCAAATGCCTTAACTCTATGCTATCTATCCGGCCCCGCATTATATATTTCTTATATTGGCCCTTAATTTGATAGATTATTGTTGGAGACAGTGTCCTGTCAGAGATCAATTTTTCTGTCTTCTGTCTTTATGCAGCTTTTTTCATCTAAAAGCTGCCTACGTGCAGGTTCTGCCGTGCGTCCTTGAGCTAACAGGAAAGGTATTTTGCAGCTGAAGGTTATTTTCTTTGAAGCCAGAGAGAAAGTAAACACCCCGATACCATCCCCATATTTAGGTGACTCCCTTTAGCTTCTTTCCGGAGTTAATGGCTATGCTACAAAAACTTGCCCCTTCACAAACTGCTGTTAGTTCCGGATAAGTGAGCTGCAGACCCCACTTTAGGGTCATAGGGCAATCCTTTGAAAGCTGCTGACTTGGGAATGATTGTAAAATTGTCACTCCTTCTCCCTCCCCTCTGGAAAACGATTTACTGTCTTTGTTTCATGGCTTTCGCGCCAAAAAGTATGATTGACATGCCTTTTGCCTGCCCCCTTCACCTTCCCTATATAAGGGGTGCAGAACCCTAATAAAGGCCACCTTAGACCGGTTATATCGCCTGAGGTCATTATTACTAACCTCTCTCAGATTTGTTACAGGTGTGGTTATTTTTCTGACCCAGCCAAATAAAGGTGCGGACATCCGAGAGCCTCCCGACTGATTCCTGCTGGCCGGGCCCCTCCGGGGGGCTTGCAGGACCCCGCAGATTATATGTAAATAAATAATCTCATTTTGGAAGGCTGCCATTTAAATTTTCACATTGAGTTTCTGAGTGTGCCCTTCCAGGAAGGACAAAGGCAGAAAGATGATATGCTTGGTGGTGCACAGAAAATGTTGTTGCCAGCTAAGTGGATCTCCACCATCATGGACAGGATAAAAAAGAGAAATTTACTTGGTGGTGCCCAGAAAGAATCAGCAGGTAAGTGCTCCTTGGCATTAAAAAAAAAAAAAAGAAGCAGAAAGGAGAATCTGTTTGGTAGTACCTAGAAAGTATCTTCACTTCAAAACATTCTTTCTTAGTAGTCATATGCCCTGAGACTTCAATTCAAGGTCCAGCAGTCTGGCTATTCAAACTATCCTCCAGTTTTACATTTTTTCCTTGCAATTAAGACTTACTTGGGCCAGACAACAGAGTCCTGATTAGTCATGCACAAGGTAAATGCCCTACTCCCTGTACAAAACTTCAGCCCTATAGTTTATTCTTATAGATAGCTTAGTGAGGTTATTAATGATATATACTTAGTGGTATATAGTTCACTAAGTTATATATAATTTTGTAGGAATGCTCGGAAATCAAAACCTACAAGCCATATTATAGTATTTGAACATCTTTAACAGTATAACATCTGGTATTTATTAAATTTCTAGAGATACCACATCTCATTTCATCCCCACAATCAGCCAACATTTGAGTAATTTACTTATCGGTCAAATTATATCCAGGGACACTTCATTGGCTTTAGATGATCCTTTTCCCATTCTTTCCACAAGAGGGCGCCATAGAATTTAAATATCTTCATAGTGAATTGCTCTTGTATATTAACTGGATATTAAAATAATTTCTATAGCTTAGGTAATACTTTGAAGGTTATAATTATATATCAAAAGTATATTAATTATATAAATATGGATAAGTATTTAGGGAATGCTTATTTGTTTGGGATGCAGATATGAAGGGATTTATGCTTAATATAAGCAGAAAGATTATAATAGAAACAATTCATATACTATAGAAAGTTATCAATTCTATAGCACTTTGGAAACTTGTTACACATTGCAAATATTCTAAACAAAGGCATTTTATAGAATCCATTGTGTATTAGAGTGAAGGTTGGGGAAAATGATAATTAAGATAACATCAAATGATCACATTCTATAATTTTTGTTAGAAACATAAAAATTGTGAGTTATCTGTAAATTGTTATTTATAAGAAATTTAATAGGGACCGGAGCTATAGTGCAGTGGTAGGGTGTTTTCCTTGCAGAAGGCTGATCAAGGACGGACCTCGGTTACATCCCAGGCATCTCATATGGTCCCCCAAGCTAGGAGCGATTTCTGAGTGCATAGCCAGGAGTAACCCCTGAGCGTCACTGGTTGTGTTCCACAAACCAAAAAAAGAAAAAAAAGAAAAGAAAAGAAAGAAAGAAATTTAACAGTTCTTATTTAATTTACTTATTGTCCTTAAAAATGACATTATTTGTTAAAAGTCTTATAGAAAAGATTATTTCATCAACAAAAACAGTGAGAATGTGAATCAGAGGTGGTGCTAAAATTTTTCTAAATATAATGCGAGCTCAATAAAATTTATGGGAGATCAAATTTATAGAGGCAAAATAATTTAAAGTTGCTCAAAGTAGGGAGATTCTTTAATAAGTGTGGAAATTTTGATTTGGATAGATAAGTGAATTTCCTGGTGGGTGATAGGAATGGAAGTTGTATATAATGGTATATGTATATATATATAAAATATAATATTTTATATATATATACATATAATGGTATGTAATGCCATTGAGCTATGAACTTAAAAACTGTTAAATTTGTAAAGACTTGTCTTAATCAAAGTAAATTAAAATGGAGAGAAGATATTTAAAGTATCTAAAGATATAAAAGAAATTTTACTCTATTTTATTTTTTCTTTTTGGTTTGGAGCCACCAGGCCAATTTGTTGACAGAGCCGCCTTTTTTTAAGACTTTATTTGAATTTGTTTTTATTAAGGCATTATGATTTACAAGTATATTCATAATAGATTTTCAGGCATATAATGCCTCAACATCAATCACTCTGCCACTATAACTGTGGTAACTTTTCTCCACCAGTGCCCCCAGAATACCTTCTCTCTCTGATCTCCTGGGCAGACACATTTTTGCCTTTAGTTGTTAGTTATCTCCTGCTTTCAGTGTTGTTGGTTCTGTGGCTTTAATGTAAACACATCAATGTCCCAAAGGCTCCTTACCCTTATCGCATAAAATTTCTTAAAATTTCTTATTGAGACCTACTTATATTGAAATCAAGTATCAAAGATGTAGGATTTTGTAAACACAAAAGAAAAACAAATCAAGTAATCTCTTAACTTCAAATACTCTCACAGCATTTACCTTGTTTGTACAGTAGATGTCACCAAAAATTCAATATATCAAACTTTTTTTTTTTTTTTTTTGGTTTTTGGGTTACACCCGGCAGTGCTCAGGGGATACTCCTGGCTCTATGCTCAGAAATTGCTCCTGGCAGGCTTGGGGACCATATGGGATGCCGGGATTCGAACCAATGACCTTCTACATGAAAGGCAAATGCCTTACCTCCATGCTATCTCTCTGACCCCATCACACATAGTTTTAACTAAGATGTGATTAAATATATTTGAGTATTGTTAGGGAAAAATACTAAAGGGCAAAAATGTGCTTTTTTAAAGACCATACCTCACTGATTCATTTATCTGTTTTCTCTGTCTGAATAGATTTAATGCTCCTGAAAATACAAGGTATTTTATTTTTTATTATCTTATACTTTTTTAATATCTTGAAATGTTATTGTGGTTTTAAGTCTGTAGAACTTCAAACACATGTCTATACAATATAGATAGAAGGACCGGCACACTATATGAAAATCACCACAAAGAATGGTGAGTTCAGTTTAGAGAAAAGCTATTTTTACAATTATGACTATTCTAATGAGTGAGAGAAGTAGAATGCCTGTCTCAAATACAGGCAGGGGGTGGTGGAGGAGGGAGATAAGGGTCATTGGTGATGGGAATGTTGCACTGGTGAAGGGTGGGTGTTCTTTTTATGACTGAAACCCAATTACAAACATGCTTGTAATTATGGTGCTTAAATGAATATGTTATTTAAGAAAAATATGCCTATGAACCTTTGAAATTTTCAGGTGAAAAGTAGCATAGAAAATGCACACCTACTTGCAATCTTTTCCAAATGATTACAATTTTTATAAAAACAAAAACAGAGACCTGTCCATAGTCTGTCATAGTATCAATAATATTTTTTTTGAATATTTCTGCATAATTAACCATTCCAGTTGTCTAGCAAGGATCATCTCTTGTAGGAAGAAGAAAAGGAAAAAGTTAAAGGCTTCCCCAGCCTTTATTAACTAACATGACCAACACATTCCTACCTTGACTTCAGCTGGATCCCAAGACAAAAATATAATATATCTCAGCCTCTTGGACTAAGGGAGAAACGGTAGCCATGAGAAAGATCATACTTCCTGCCCCGTTTTGAGCAACCACATTCTTGAAGAAAATTAGATTCAGTCACCATAGCTCTAAGACTTGTTGGGGGATCTTGAGATATCAGTGAATTAGGCACCGCAGGAGGCTTCCCATGAAGAAGTCACAAGACTGTGGCCAAAATCATTTCCCCACTATCGCTGGAGTCTAAAATTATGTCTAGTACAAGTGACAGATCAAATGCCTTTGGGTTTCATGCATAATGAAAGTGTTTGATTTGATTCTGGATTTTAGCAACTTGTTGCCCACCAAAATAACCCTGCTTGATCAGGTATTAAGGGAATTTCTTGGGTCCCGGTTCAGGAATGTGTGCATGAAAATTCGTTGAAAATGGGATCAGACGCTCAGAAGTGAAGTTGCATCTCGTTTCTTTAGCCTTGTCTTCTCCTTTCTCTAGGCTAGAGCAGAACAATTCTACAAGATTTCTTGGCAAGGCATCACAATTGCAGACCTAACTGTTTAGTTCTCTCACTGGACCTAGACAAAAGGCCCAGGACAAGCTGCATGTTTATCTTTACCAACCCAGGGCAGGGCTTAGCTCCCAGCCTCTGTGCTCCCCCAGCAAGGTCAGTTCCCAGAGACTGGCTATTGCTTTGGCCTTGCTCCAGCTCATGTATTCTGAGCTGAGGCCTGAAATATTAACCCTTACTATGACTGCACTTGGGCTAACAGGAAAGCTAGGTTTGAGGGTGGTTAATAATTCTATAAGACTAAATAAAGAATACTTGCATCTACACAAATGCTCATAACAAGGTGTGTTTATAGAAATCTGAGGGATCTTTCAGAGAGGCTCAAAGAAAAGTGCTTAGGATGTTAGTGAAGTGATGTCTCAAATAATATTTATTTTACATCCCCTTTTACCCGAGTGCCTCATGGACAGACAACTAAGGTCTTTTAGTGACCAAATGTCCTCCTTTTTGTGGGTACTGGTGGCTTTTCAAAGGTCCCCCCTTTAAAGGTACAAGTGGCCAAGTGGTACAAGTGAATTGGTGCCCTTCTTTGGTCTTGGGGTCAGAGTTTACACAGGGATAGGTGTAGCAGGTAGGTAGATAGGGAAGGCCCCCTATGGCAATGAGTTCTTGAGATGTAATAAAAGTTCTTGCAAAAACCAAAAGATGGACTTTGAAGAAGTTACCCTTGTCATTAGCCCTAACACTCCAGGACCCACCTTAGGATACTGGAACCTGATAAGAGAAGCTTCAGCAGGAACAAAAGCAGGGAAAGGAAAGTCAAAGGAGCTCAACTGATCACAACCCTTCCCCTTAGTAACCACCCTAGTATTTACCCTAGTATTCAGAGGGTTATTTTCTAAGTAGAAATTTTCTAAGCAGCCTCAGCATGGGCTAAAAGTCTTTGGTAGAGTGTTGTCAAGAGAGAATGTTTCTATCTTTAGAGATTTCTGCATTCTCTCAGTCTTTTGTTGCAGGAAGTGGTTAGTCAGGACCATGACTATTAGGAGGCTTCTGTCCAGGAAACAGGTTTGTTTAACCCTCATAGGAAAGAATTCAGGCATAGAAACTTGACTCAATTAGCATCAAACACATCTTTAGGCACTGACTTTAGTAACACCATGGAAAGATATAACAATCATTTCCAGTGCATCTGT
Organism: Suncus etruscus; assembly: GCF_024139225.1. Lineage (NCBI taxonomy): Eukaryota > Metazoa > Chordata > Mammalia > Eulipotyphla > Soricidae > Suncus > Suncus etruscus. The sequence goes on from NC_064863.1 coordinate 78,787,400, forward strand.
GTTGATTTAAGTTTTGATAATTCCACTTATCTTTGTGTTGTAATCAATAATATCAAGTAAAATGTTTGTGCCTGCAAGGAGGTAGGTGAGGGTGGTGGGTGGGAAATTGGGGACTATGACCAGTAAAGGGCACACTTGTGGTGGGATTGGTATTTGCACATTTAATGTTTGAAACAACTGTAGTATGAACGACTAATTAATCACGGCATTACAGTAAAAACATTAAACTTAGAAAAATAAATTCAGGCACAATTCAGAGATCTGAAACAGAAAAGATTTATTAAAAATGGTAGACACTCAGGAATCAGAGTGCAGGAAACTCATGGATCAACCTTATCTATAAGTAAGACAGTTTACTAGTAGTAATAGTATAAACTCAAAGTGTTAGTATACTTGAGAGAGTAGCCCAATTTCTACATAATTTTTTAATAAAAAATATGGAATGCTTCACGAATTTGGACGTCATCCTTATGCAAGGGTCATGCTAATCTCTGTATCATTCCAAGTTTAGTATATGTGCTGGCAAAGCGAGCACAATTTCTAAATAATTTTTAATATATATAGCTATTAGAAAACTTAATTTAGGGTGAAATATTCATGAGTTTACAGAGGAGATGTCAGATAAAAATTTTCTAAAATCAAGATATAACTCAAATTGTGACCATGCTTTGTAAAATATATAAATAAATATATAAACTACAAATGTATCTAGTTTAGAAATATAAACTACTTTGGTGAGGTGGGCATGATTTTATGTGCTGGACTAAAATTTATTTGTCATTCCCCTGATTGAGTCTTTATGCTGGGTCTCTTGGCTTCAACCTGCCCAGGAGTTTTTAGTTTTGTATTTTTTTAATTAAATTTTTATTTAAGAGCCAGAACAGTGGTTCAGTGGTAGAGTTTTTGCCTTGTATGCGGCTGACCTAGGACAGACTGTGGTTTGATTCCCCAGTGTTCCATATGGGTCCCCCAACTAAGGAGTGATTTCTGAGCACATAGCCAGGAGTAACCCCCAAGCGTTACTGGGTGTGGCCCAAAAACCAAAAACCAAAAATAATTTTTTTAAATTTAAGCATTATGATTACAAGCATGATCGTATTTGGGTTTCAGTCATAAACAGAACACCCCCTTCACCAGTGCAACCTTTCCACCACCAATACCAACACTCTTCTCCCCACCCCTGCCTGTATTCGAAACAGACATCCTACTTCCCTCACTCATTAATATTGTCATGCTAGTTGTTAGTGTAATTATTTTAGTCTTTATTGTTCTCATATCTATTGTGATAAACATTAGAATTTTTAAAATTTTAAAGTTTGTATAACAGAGGATTGTGCTATTGAAATTTGCTTTGCAGTATTTTCAATTGTTCTCATTAGCAAATTTTTGTTTTTTTATTTTTAGATAGCTTCAATAGAATTGGTTGTTAAAAACATAGTATATTGAGAGCACTCCACATACCAGGATTTCTGGGTCTTTGACTGGTATGTTGGGGGCTCTGGGCAGGACAGCTGGCCACAGGCCCCCTGGGCTGACCACCTAGTCCAGGGGACCAAGGTCCCCCCAAACCTGGTGGGTCTTCAAGGCCACGCCTGGTTAATCGGGCCCTGGGGGGCGGGGGTGAGAAATTCCTCCCTATGCATCCAAAAACTACAGAGGCACAGCTGGGCTCAGAACACTCCGCATGCCAGGATTTCTGGGTCTTTGACTGGTATGTTGGGGGCTCTGGGCAGGACAGCTAGCCACAGGCCCCCTGGGCTGACCACCTAGTCCAGGGGACCAAGGTCCCCCCAAACCTGGTGGGTCTTCAAGGCCATGCCGGTTAATCGGGCCATGGGGGGAGGAGGGGAGAAATTCCTCCCTATGCATCCAAAAACTACAGTAGGAATCCAAAAACTACAGAGGCTCGGCTGGGCTCAGAGCACTCCGCATGCCAGGATTTCTGGGTGTCTTTGCCTGGTATGTTGGGGGCTCTGGGCAGGACAGCTAACCATAGGACCCCTGGGCTGACCACTGGTCCAGGTGAACTAGATTCCCCCCACACCAGGCGGGTCTTTAGGGCCACGCCTGGTTAATCGGGCCCTGGGGGGCGGGGGTGAGAAATTCCTCCCTAGGCATCCAAAAACTACAGAGGCTCGGCTGGGCTCAGAGCACTCCGCATGCCAGGATTTCTGGGTGTCTTTGCCTGGTATGTTGGGGGCTCTGGGCAGGACAGCTAGCCATAGGACCCCTGGGCTGGCCACTTGGTCCAGGTGAACAAGATTCCCCCCACACCAGGCGGGTCTTCAGGGCCACGCCTGGTTAATCGGGCCCTGGGGGGCGGGGGTGAGAAATTCCTCCCTAGGCATCCAAAAACTACAGAGGCACAGCTGGGCTCAGAACACTCCGCATGCCAGGATTTCTGGGTCTTTGCCTGGTATGTTGGGGGCTCTGGGCAGGACAGCTAGCCACAGGCCCCCTGGGCTGACCACCTAGTCCAGGGGACCAAGGTCCCCCCAAACCTGGTGGGTCTTCAAGGCCACGCCTGGTTAATCGGGCCCTGGGGGGAGGAGGGGAGAAATTCCTCCCTATGCATCCAAAAACTACAGTAGGCATCCAAAAACTACAGAGGCTCGGCTGGGCTCAGAGCACTCCACATGCCAGGATTTCTGGGTGTCCTTGCCTGGTATGTTGGGGGCTCTGGGCAGGACAGCTAGCCATAGGACCCCTGGGCTGACCACTTGGTCCAGGTGAACTAGGTTCCCCCCACACCAGGCGGGTCTTCAGGGCCACGCCTGGTTAATCGGGCCCTGGGGGGCGGGGGTGAGAAATTCCTCCCTAGGCATCCAAAAACTACAGAACCGCGCGGGGGCTCATGCCCCTGCGCGTACTTCATGTACTTCATGTATTTAGAATATTCCTTATTCTTTTGTTATGTTTTGCATATACAGAATGTTCATTTTGTATTCTGCCCTTTCCCACACCCATACAAAGCTCTTTTTTACTCCTTAACTCTCTAACCCCCTCTCAAACATCACTAACCTACATTACTCTTTTTAACTTCAGTAGTGTACATTCCTAATCACAGTCCAAAGCTGTGCATTGTGTGTGACAACCCCAAACTGTTTCAAGATACATAAAATGGACACGTATTTCTTTAGTATATTTTGTGTTTTTTTTCGGACAGCTATAATTCTTACTAAATTTTGTCTTATACAGTGATGATTCTAACCACTTTTTATCTTCTCTTTTTGAGCTGTTTAGCAAGGAATTTTGGTGGAAGAGTCCCCCAGTTTAATGCTTATGATTGATCCATGTCATGGGAATCATTGGAATTGTTCTTATGGCCCCAATATGCGCCAATAACACCACGTGGCATTGCTTCTTATTTGCATAGGCACATTAAAATGGGAAAATACTATACATACAAATAAGATCCTATCTAATAGAGATTGAAACACACAAATCTTGTAGTGCAGAGGGACCTTACACCCTGAACATTGACATAACGACCTGGCACAGACCTCAGAAGAAAGGGCATAATCTATTCTCCCCTGAACCAGGGAAGCCATCCACGAAACATCCAGGCTGGTCTATAACATCACCTGGAAGCAATCCTCTACCACGGAAGACCTACACTGCTCAGACTTTGACCTGCTCAAAAGAGACTTCCCTTAACACTGAGAAGACTTAACAACAACAACGACCTGCTTACAGGACAGGGCTCCCTGCATTGCCCTTTGATTGTGAGGTGAAAGGAGAGGATGCTCCACATCCTGACTTCAATGTAAGATATGCAGATTCCAGGATCTTTAATACAGAAACATGATACCAACAACAGAGACTGTGTGAAAAATAAAAGTGTGTTGGCACTACAGACAATGTATTGGATTGGACGATCTAGCTTGCCTGGAGCCTAGACTTGGTCTTGTGCCAGGAAACTTCAGGGGTCGGGTCTCTTTGTACTTAGGCCAAGGTTATTTCTTTCCATGTCCCTCATATTTTGGTGGGCCTATGCAAACAACAATTGCCACTCTAACACCATTTTTACTGTGCTCCTTTGACTTTAATCCTTAAAAAGAACTCACTTAAAATTTGAGGCTAACGTAAGCTAATATGCATGTATATGGAAATGTAAGAAAATACTATGCCTGTAATGTTTAAGGAATTACGTAAGTTTTATGGCTTTAGATTGCTTTGTGTACTGTTAAGAAATATTATAATGTGTTACAATCTGGGGACTTGAGGGACAAAGTAATTGTACATGGACTCTGTCTTATTTATCTTAATGTTCTTTGGCTGAAATTTCAAAGTTAAGATATCAGCAAGGGGACTTCTGAGAATTATGTTATGGGTGATTGTCCTTCCACTGTAACTTTACCTTGTCCTCTTTCTTTACACCCTTGTTCTCATAATTAAAAATAAAAATTAAAAAAAAAACATAGTATATTATAAAATGTCTATAAAAAGTGTTTCAAGTTATTGATAATTATTAAACATAATTTTTAATCACAAACATACTATACAAATTCAGTAGATTAATAAAAGACAATAAAAGATGGGGCTGGAGAGATAGCATAGCTATAGGGCTTTTGCCTTGCAAGCAGCTAACCCAGGACTGATGTTGATTCAAATCCCAGCATCCCATATGGTCCCCAGTGCCTGCCAGGAGCGATTTCTGAGCACAGAGCCAGGAGTAACCCCTGAGCACCACTGGGTGTGACCCCAAACAAAAACAAAACAAAAAAGACAATAAAAGAAATACAGAAGAAAAAATCAGTAGATTAGTAATTAAGTAGGCATATTTCCTATGGTATGACTGCCAGGAAGAATTATATAAACAAATTATAAAATATCTTAGAATAAAGGATGTTTGAAGCTGGAACAATTAACACAGCAGTTAGGGTGTTTGCCTTGCATGTAGCAGACCACAGCAAAGAATGAACCCTGAGCACAATAATTTCTGAGTACCTCCAAGTGTAGCTCAAAACCAATAGATAGATAGATAGATAGATAGATAGATAGATAGATAGATAGATAGATAAAAAGGAAGGAAGAGAGAGATAGAAAGAAAAGAGAAAAAGTAAGTAAGAAAGAAAGAAAGAAAGAAAGAAAGAAAGAAAGAAAGAAAGAAAGAAAGAAAGAAAGAAAGAAAGAAAGAAAGAAAGAAAAAGAAAGTAAAAAAGAAAGAAAGGAAGGAAGAAAGAAAAAGAAAAGAGTAAAAGAAAGGAAAAGGCATGAGTAAAAATATAATTCTATATAAAAACATTTATAGGGATCAGAGTGATAGTACAGCAATAGGGCCTTTGCTATGCACGCAGCTGACTGGGGTCTACCTAGGTTTGATCTCTGGCATCCCATATGGTCTCCTAAGAATTCTAGGAGTGATTTTTGAGCACAGAGCCAGGAATAACCCCTGAGTACAGCCGTTTGTGTCCCAAAAAACAACACATAACAATAACAACAAAACTTTGTAAACAAATATGTAAAAAAGTAGTTTAAAGGTTTCAAAACATGTAACTAACATTTGAACATAAGAAACACAGTAATTATTTGCAGTGGTAATGCATAGAGTAAATTAATAAATATTTTGAAATAAATTATCTGTACTCCAAAATGGCACCCCTTTTGATGTCATCTTACTAGAGGTTTTTTTCCTCAAAACTATCCTAAAGAATATACTAATAAAAGGATTAATTAGCATAGCAATTAAGATTGCTAACATTGGGGTCCAGAATGATAGCCAATAGTACAGTATTTGCCTTACACAGAGCCAGCCAGGTTCAATACCCAGCATCTTATATGGTCCTCCCACTAGGAGCAATTTTTTTAATATAATTTTTATTTTGATCATAGTGGCTTACATATTGTTGACAATAATATATTAGGTACATATTTACATAAAATCAAGGGGGATTCCCATCACCAAATTGACCTCCCTACACCTCCGTTTTTGTCCTACCTCCCATATCCTCTTCCCTCACCCCCAGGGTTGCTAGAACATGTGGTCTCCTCTGTATCTAGAGCTAGGAGTAACTCCTAAGTATTGCCGGGTATGGCCCCAAAACCCCTCAACCCCGCCAAAAAAACAGATTGCTAACATTTAGCATTATAAATGAATCTCATTTTGGGCTGCCAATTTAGCGAAATAATCAATGGCAATAATTGTTTGTGGTAATCTTATAATAACCTGTAATAAATATTAAGTGAGAACAGCTGCCAAACTTTGCCATAAATGTAGAGGGTAGAGAATTATGCGGAAAAGAAGTGAGCTAAATGAAAATGTTGCTGATTCTCTCATTCTTTTTTAAATTTACTTCATTTAAAGAGAATGAATCATATAGTTGACATAGTTGATCATAAAACATTTGTTTCCAGGTTAGAGACAGCAAAACATTCGAAAAAAGAACAGAAAGAAGGAAGAAAAGAAAAAAAGAAGTACAGCACAAAGCAAATTTTTGAAAATTATTTTATCTTTCTAACGGAGCATTAAGTTATTGTCAGATTTAGTAAGCTCTAGTAAGCTGACCAGTTATTTTATTTGTTTCTGAACATTAAGTGATTTCAGCTACACATTGGTATCTCTAGGAATTCAAAGCAATATTGCAAATATTGTGGCCTCTGGGGGGTATGTTTTTGGCTATTACGTCTTCCAGAGGTATGAGAGGGTGGAGGATGATGTCTACACTCACTCCAAAAAAGTCCTGGTGATATCAGTCCAAATTTCAGCCTACCAGGAGTTTTGGTCAGATTTGGTACAATGATGAAGCAGTGCCATAGGCAAAGCTTACGATTACTGATGATGGATGCAGCATACATGGTTTCAAAAGGGCCAGGCAGGGTCTTGGCCTGTCCCCTCCTCCCAAAATTGCTAGTTTTCAGCTACATGGCCTGTGTCTCCATGCTATTTTACAATTTGGTTTGCATCTCTTGTGAGAACAGAGTGAGTGATTATCTCATTTTTAACCATAAGGTGTTCTACCATATGGGAGAGGAGAAGATAGTATGAACAAAATACTGCTTAAGCTTTCAGTGGATATCAATAATTCCCAGGTACCTAAATAAAGTTTCTTCAAAATGAACTTACATTGCAATTGAAAAATAATGTATTTCAAATCTGTATGGGCTATGAAACTGTTACAGCTAACTAGAGTGAAATATGGAAAAGAGAGGTAGTGGCCTCCAAAGACAAACGTACCACCTCCTCATTATTAATTCTGCTCTACTGGAAAACTGCCTAGAAGGGTCAAGTTTCATAAATCCTCTATGAGCATCTGTGTAACCTGAATGCTAACATCCTACCAGTTCCACTAAGCCATCTGCACAGTATGATTGTGTGCAGTCATAGTAATTATATATACAATTATAATATATATTTCTCTATATAATAATTAATTCCCACCACCCAGTTTCTCAGTGAGCAAGAAACAGGATGGAGAAAAAAAACTCGCACTTTGCAGAAATAAGAAAATCAGCCCTAATCTCTGCCCAGTTCCTTTCAAGCCTATCACCTTCCTGCACAGAAAAGAATTTTGGAAGAAAAGGAATAGCAATCTTAATCAATTTTACTTAGAAATTATGAGGACAGAAAAAAAGAGAGAAATTACCGAAAGAGTGAATGTGGATTTCCTCAGAAGGGAGAGAACCCAAGGATATCCCATATAGTTAAAGAAATGAATTACACATCCCAAATTTGAAGTGCAGACATCTTCCAGAATGGGGAAGTGCTCTTGCCTTTAAAAAATTTACTTTATAAATTTTTCTCCCAAACTTTCTCAACTTGGTGATTTATACATTTATACATGATACGGATCTGTTTCTAGGATAGTGCCACGGGAAGATTTTTTAATTTTTTGTGAATTTTTTTCATATCCCTATCAGAACATTTTATTCATAGGTTCATATTTTATAATAGCCTTTATAATTTTAACTATATGATTATGTATAAAACTTGCTGTAAAATTTTATTATTTTGTGTTTGTAATACTTTCAAGTTTATTAACAGGAAGTCAGGCCCCATTGTTTTTTAGTTTTAAAACTGAACATACAAACATACACCCCCCAGAATATGCTTCCATTATATGTATACATTTAGTCAATGCATAACAATTTCAAAGAAAATAAGCATTTTGGCCATTTCTGTATAAAGTAGAAATAAGTTACCTGAACATTGGATAAATTAAATCTGTGAGCAGGCAGACTCTCATATAAGAATATGTGTCTTATAAATCTAGACTGAAAATTTCCTCAAGGTTCTTTGAAATGAGTGAAACTGTCATAGCTAAAGTAAGAAGCTTCACCTCAAAGCTACTGCTGCCAAGATTGGAAGCAGTGGAGGTAGCTGTAAGAGCTTTCTGTTGCTCACTGAAGCTCCCTCTCTACCAACATAAGTCACTTCTCCTCCATATAGAGTTTACAACACTGCTTTTTAACAATTTGATACCTATAGACCAGAATCCATCTACAATTCAGTGTATGAAAAGCACTCATTTAGAAGCCTGATTGAGAACACAAACCTCTCTTCCTAGAAATGATATGATTTCCCTTTTCATACAACTGACTTAGGGTTGATGGTCCAAATTTGAGTTACATCCTGTCTCTGTCACTCCAACACCTACAGAACTTTTCTTGCTGTAAAATTTTAATAGAATTCATTTCTATCTCCTCAAATCATTGACTTATTTTCATTAAAGCTACTAAGGCTGAAGCAAGAGCACAGCAGGTAGGCCACTTGTCTTGCACACAACCAACCCAGCTTTGATTCCTGGGATCTCTTATGGTCCCCTGAATGCTACCGGAAGGGATTCCTGTGTGCAGAGCCAGGAGTAATCTCTGAGTACCACAGAGTGTGACCAAAAACAAAAACAAACAAAAACAACAGCAAACAACTACTAATTATTTTTAGATAGCATACATAAATATCAAAACCATTGATCAAGGCAGGGATGAAAAATAAAAACCCAGTTGTTCAATCTGGTGCTACATCCACCCCTGTGTAAACTCTGACCCTGAGCCCAAAGGAGGGCACCAGATTTGAGAAGGCTAAAGTACCTGTACCTTTATGGGAGGGCACTCTTGAGAAGCCACCTATGCTCCTGCAAGGAACAGCTCTTGAAAAGCCACCGGTACCCACAAAAAGGAGGGCACTAGGTCACTAAAAGACCTTAGTTGCTTGTCCATGAAACACTCGGGTAAAAGGGGATGTAGAATAAATATTTGAGACATCATTTCACTAACATCCTAAGCACTTTTCTTTGAGCCTCTCTTAAAGACCCCTCAGATTTCTATAAGCACACCTTGTTATGAGCATTTGTGTAGATGCAAGTCTTGTAGAATTATTAACCACCCTCAAACCTAGCTTTCCTGTTAGACTAAGTGCAGTCATATTAAGGGTTAATATTTCAGGCCTCAGCTCAGAATACATGAGCTGGAGCAAGGCCAAAACAATAGCCAGTCTCTGGGAACTGAGCTTGCTGGGGGAGCACAGAGGCTGGGAGCTAAGCCTGCCCTGGGTTGGTAAAGATAAACATGCAGCTTGTCCTGGGCCTTTTGTCTAGGTCCAGTGAGAGAACTAAACAGTTAGGTCTGCCATTGTGATGCCTTGCCAAGAAATCTTGTAGAATTGTTCTGCTCTAGCCTAGAGAAAGGAGAAGACAAGACTAAAGAAACAAGATGCTACTTCATTTCTGAGTGTTTGAATCTCTGATCTCATTTTCGCCTAATTTTCATGTACACACTTTCTTGAGCAAGGACCTCAAGAATTCCCTTAGTGTCCAGACCAAGAGGCGTGGCACCTAACTGCTTCAAACATTCGGTTGGTTATGTGCAAAGCAAGCACCCTCTCTCTCCAGCCCACATGCCAACTATTCAACCAAGTTAGGGGCCACTTTTATTCTTTCTCTTTTAGGAGAAAGTAATTTAATGAGTTTTTTCTAAAGCTAGTATTGCTTCTGATGATTATTGCCAATGAATGATTGTTTCTTTAACAATCATGTGATTATTATTATTGCAATGTAAAAGCACCACTTTGGGGAATATTTTGAAATTGAAATAAGCTATTTTTCTTTCTCTCTTCTTTCTTTCTTTTCGTCTTTCTTTCTTTTTCTTCTTTCTTTTCTTTCTTTCATTCTTTTTCTTATTTCTTTCTTTTCGTCTTTCTTTCTTTTTCTTCTTTCTTTTCTTTCTTTCATTCTTTTTCTTATTTCTTTCTTTCTTCTTTCTTTCTTTCTTTTCTTTCTTTCTTTCTTTCTTCTTTCTTTCTTCTTTCTTTCTTTCTTTCTTTCTTTCTTTCTTTCTTTCTTCTTCTTCCTTTCCTTCCTTTTTCCTTTCCTTTTTTTTTTTTTTTTCCTTTCCTTTCCTTTTTTTCCTTTCCTTTCCTTTTTCCTTTCCTTTCTTTTTTCCTTCCCGTCCCTTCCCTTCCTTTCTATCCATTCCTTCCTTCCTTTCCTTCCTTCCTTCCCCTCCCTTCCTTTTTTCCCCTCCATCCCCCTCCCTTCCTCCCTTCCCCTTCCTCACTTTCCCTACCTTCCCCCTTTTTCCCTCCCCTCCCTTCCCCATCCTCCCCCTCCTTCCCTCCCCACTCCATCCTCTCCCTTCCCTTCCCCTCCCCTTCCCTCCCTTCCCTTTCCCTTCTCTTCCCATTCCCTTCCCTCCCTTCCCTTCCCTTCCTCTTCCCCGTCCCTTCCTCTTCCCCTTCCCTTCCCCGTCCCTTCCTCTTCCCTCCCTTCCCCTTCCCCTTCCCTTCCCCTTCCCTCCCTTCCCCTTCCCTTCCTCTTCCCCTTCCCTCCCTTCCCCTTCCCTTTTCTTCCCTTCCCTTCTCCTTCCCTTCCTCTTCCCTTCCCCTTCCCTTCCCCTTTTCTTCCCCTTCCCTTCCACTTCCCTTCCTTTCCCCTTCCCTCCTCCTCCCTCCCTTCCCCTTCCCCCTCCCTCCCTCCCTTCCCCTTCCCTCCATCCTTCCTCCCTTCCCCTTCCCCCTCCCTCCCTCCCTTCCCCTTCCCTCCATCCTTCCTCCCTTCCCTTCCCCTTCCCTCCCTCCTCCCTCCCTCTCCCCCTTCCCCCTCCCTCCCATCTTCCCTTCCCTATCCCTTGCTTCCTCCCCCGCTCCCTCCCTCCCTTCCTCCCCCCACTCCCTCCCTCCCTCCCCCCCCACTCCCACTCTCCCTCCCTCCCTCCCTTCCTCCCTCCCTCCCTCCCTCCCTTCCTTCCTTCCTCCCTCCCTCCCTCCCTTCCTTCCTCCCTCCCTCCCTCCCCTCCCCCCTCCCTCCCTCCCTTCCTCCCTCCCTTTCTTCCTTCCTTCCTTCCTTCCTTCCTTCCTTCCTTCCTTCCTTCCTTCCTTCCTTTCTTCCTTCCTTCCTTTCTTCCTTCCTTCCTTCCTTTTGTTTTTGGGCCACACCTGGTGACACTCAGGGGTTACTCCGGGCTATTCGCTCAGAAATCACTCCAGGCTTAGGGACCATTCGAGACTCTGGGGGATCGAACTATGGTCAGTCCTAGGCTAGTGTGTGCAAGGCAAACTCCTTGTGTCTTGCACCACCACACTGGTCCCACAAGAATGTTATTCTTTGATACAACCAATTATGTATATATGTTATATATATATGATATTTTAATGCCTCTTATATTCAATTTAGGCAGGAAACATTTTATTCAAAATGAAATTTTATTTTATTTTACTGCAATACTGAAGTTTTCCTAAACTTCTCAACAATTATTTGTTTCTTAGCTCTTAGCCTTGGTATATATACTTAGAAGTATATTGCATAGTAGCTTCTTCTCTCTCTCTACATATCTATATATGTATATACATGTTCATACATTGTAGAAGCTATTTTCTCTTCTGAGCCTTCTTTCATAATAACTGGTGATCTCAAAATCCAGATACAAGAGAACATAAATATTCGTGTGGAAAAGAAATTTCTTAAACTCATTAAAATTAATACCATAGATAGAAAACCACATGACAATGAAAAGACATAACAGAAACCAATATATTTATTATTATATATTCTTCCTACTTGACATACTAGGATCACTGTTTTTCTGACACTAAGCTCTTTATAATTTATTCTAAGTACTAGACCACAGAGGCTGATGCTTATTTTCATGGTCATTATAATCTATGATTGTGTATTCCTAGGTGCAAATGAGCCCTTTTTATTTTAATTTCTTTTTGAGAAAACACCCTAAGGAATGGTCATTCTTTTTGAGAAAACACCCTAAGGAATGGTCATTTTACAAAACCAACCACATGATTTCTTTTCTAATCTAATGAGTTTAAAAATTATGTAATAAATTTAAATGGGAAAGCTAAAGGGTTATGAAACAGGCAATAAATTATTTTAATAAACATTTTATACTCATAGATGAAAAAAATCTTGGAAACAGAAGATATTTTGGGGGTTGTGGAATAGAATTTGGACAGAGGTCATTTTTCTCAGAGATGTTTTTCTTTGCCCAGAGAAAAAATAAATCTCACCCCCTTCTTTTAGTATTTTTTTCATGTAAGAAACCTATACACTTCTCCACTATATAACATATCAACACCTTTCTTAACCATCTTAGGATGATTAGGTTATTAATAACAATAAGAATGAGCTTCTGCAACATTCATTATAAATAACATATTTTACGTATGATGAATCATTACCTCTTACACCACACACCTAGAGCAACCATTTCCTGCCTAAGACTTCCAAAGTTCGATCTCATTTTGTGTTCACTCGGGAAGTTGGAAATTACAAAAGAAAAATGCTTCCCCTCTTTCTAGTTCTTCAAATATCAATTTCTTCTCTAATGAAAATGTTTCACTTGCCCAAAGGTATAAAAAGCAAAGTCTTCTGAAAGAGTGAGGAAAATTTGCTAGCAAATGTTTGTAGACTTCTCTAGGCCAATTAGAGTTCTCTCTTTTCATTTATTTTAGTTAACAGTTCCACTTGAGTTATTCTGTTCTCAGTTTACTATGGGAAAGAGAAAGACATTGAGAAAGAAAAGCAAGATTTCATTTTGGGATGTGGGGATGATTGAAACCGGGGCAGAGGCTGGAACATGAGAAGAAATGTCAACTTTTTCTTAGTATAAATGTTAATATACTTTATTCTAAAATATTTGTAAAGATACACTGTTTTATAAAGGACTGAGATTTATTTATTTGACAATGCAGCAAAGTGCTCATAAAGCAAATACATAAAATAAATTATATGCTTACTTGAAATATTGAACCTACTAAATGAGGAAAGAGTGTGGGGTTAAAGATGAAGAGGCAGATGTTTCAACTTGGCAACTTTTGTTTGATTATGAATCACTTGTTTTTGTTAGGTGAGTGAGATCTTCATTTGCCAAAGGGCTGATTCTCATAAAATGGAATTGTTCCAAAGTTTGCCTTCAAAAATTGGAATAATTTTCATTCTTTTATTTCTATCTATAAGGAAATTCTCTTAGAATATAGAAATTACACTCTATAGTATTTAATAATGTTTGAACAATTCTTGGTAGTATGCTTGGTAGTATTAACTATGTGTGAGAATGACCTATGATTGTTAGGTTTTATAAGATAAGAAATTTAGAGAAAAGTTGAATTGCTTAATTTCTTTAGCAGTTTAAAGATTTGTCTCTCATGACTGATAACATTAATTTAGATCATTTTTCCTCCATAAAAGTGTTTAGAAATTCAGGACTAGCTATGTAAGAGGAATTTTTTTAAACATGCAATGCTAGAATGAATCACTGTTATTCCAAGAAGCCAACAAGAATAAAAAGGTTCTGTTTGAAAGGGCAGATTATGTTAAATTTTTATTTTGACCTTTGACCATAATCTCATTCATTTAGCATCTCATTTTCCATTACCTATTCTTTTATTCTTCTTTTACTCTCTATAAGGGTTTTGATCTTTTTCTCTGACTATTTTCTTATTGGGACACTTGTAGTTTTCTGCCTAAATCTTTATATCCCAAATTTCTGTTCTTTGATCTCTGAGTAAATTTCACCCTTTTAATGATTTGCATTTTAGATTAGAAGGAAAAATAAAACCAAGCTATGTTACTCTTTGATGCACTTCTGTTCTCTTCTGTAAAGTGTTTTAGAATAATCGCTAATTTGCTCATGACCCAACATTGTTCTCCCAACAAGGGAATAAAATATCAAAAAATATTCTCCTTATTTAAAAATAATTTTCTCTTGTTTTGTTTAATGGCTTGTATATGCAAATTATTTTATTTCCCTTGGTTGTGTTAAACATCTAGATCAGTACTTTGAATTTTCTATAATATTCCTTTCAGCAGATCAATCAAGTGCATTCTCAAGTAGTGCATGTTGAGTTTGGGTGGAGTAACTAAAAGCAATGGGGACAAAAAGGAACAGGCAGGATAGATTAAAAAAATTGGTTTTAAAGAAAGAAAATTAATGCCTAAAATGTCGCTGGGTTGGCATAGGTGATATGTGATAACAGGGTGATTGAGTTGGTAAGGTTATTTCTAGAAGGTAGCATCCTTTTTCCTTGCTTTGCATATATTACCCACAACTGATGTAATATTTCCCTTCTAATATATGACATCTGAGCTACTGAGCTCTTGTTGATTCTACTAATCTTATATATAAATCCCTCGGATGACAAATGCTGCACTTAATTGTTTAATGTCGATATTTAAAAATTAAACCAACTGGTTTATAATTTCTAGTGTCTGTTAACTAGAATTATACTATAGTATATATAATTATATTTAAAAAGACTGAAAGGGATGTTTAACATTTTCTCAATGTTCTAGCCAGGGTTGTCATAAATCAATACCTGACTCAACCATAGTTTTGCTTTAAAATGTCCTGTATTCTACTCACAAGCAAGACACTTAACTGCAGCACAAAATAGAGTAGCTGCTTATACTTTCAGTACTAATATTTATTAGAGAATCTTTACAGAATTCTTGATAGGACAAAAGACATTCAGTGAATTTTAGTGGAGCCATTTTGGTTTTTGTTTCAATTAGGAAAATATTTCATTTTAATCAATAACAAGCCATTTTTCCCAGTATTAAAGCACTTCATAGTTTAGAAATTCCAAATCCTTTTGAAAATTCAAGTACTGATGATATTGAGCTAAATAAAATTCCAGCTGGGTCTTCATGTTATGGGTACATTGTTTGATTAAAAAAAAACTTTTTTTTAGTCATCATTTACTTACATATTTACAAATTTTCATTGGAAGTTAGTGAAAAATTGCACCTAGAATCATCAAAGATGCCAGAAGTATAAGTTTATCACATGGAACTTTCTTCTAATATCTCATTAGTGAAAGGGCAACTTTTCTGAAGCCCAGTTGTCAAGCTAGCTGAGAATGAGTCTTGAGAAGTATAGGGGGAGAAGAAAGATAAAAAACATAACCCCTCACCAAAGTCTTATGATGGTCAGGAGAAAAATATCATTAGGTTTGTTCAAAGATGTTTAAGCAATATTGCATTTACCTTTCAAAATGTCATTGTTGGGGCCAGTACAGGGAGTAAGATGCATGCTTTACATACAGCCAACTTGAGTTCGATTCCCAGCATCTCATATAGTCACCCAGACTCTTTCCAGGAATGATCCCTGAGTTCAGAGTTAGGAATAAGCCCTCAGCCTCACTGGGTGTGGCCAAAGAATGAAAGAACAAACGAAAGAAAGAATGAACAAAAGAACGAAAGAAAAAGAAAATAGGAAGGAAGAAAAAGAGGAAGGAGAAAGAGAAAGAAATAAATAGAAGTGTGAAAAAAGAAAAACAGAAAGAGAAAGAAGAAAGAAAGAAAGAAAGAAAGAAAGAAAGAAAGAAAGAAGAAAGAAAGAAAGAAAGAAGAAAGAAAGAAAGAAAGAAGAGAAGAAAGAAAGAAAGAAGAAAGAAAGAAAGAAGAAAGAAAGAAAGAAAAGAGAAAAGAAAAAGAAAGAGAAAGAAAGAAAGAAAGAAAGAAAAAAGAAAGAAAGAAAGAAAGAAAGAAAGAAAGAAGAAAGAAAGAAAGAAGAAAGAAAGAAAGAAAGAAAGAAAGAAAGAAAGAAAGAAAGAAAGAAAGAAAGAAAGAAAGAAAGAGAAAGAAAGAAAGAAAGAAAGAAAGAAAGAAAGAAGAGAGAAAATGACTGCTTTTGGAAAAAGTTGCGCAACTTAATCTTACATATGTTTTCCACATGTGTAAGGGCTGAACCAAAAATAATGTTCCATTTATCTCTAAAGAATAAGAAGAGGTGTCTAATTATAATGAATAAAGGGGAAGTTCAAGAGCATAATCTTTCCTTCGCAGTTTGCTGTTCTCTTCTTTGAGGAAGAAGTCCTTTTATCATCTCTAATAAATGTTTCCACACTTTGACATTTACTAGTAGAATATTTGGCATAGCAATGGAACTCAATGTTTGTTGATTTCTTTGCCAAAAAGGAAATTCATCACTTATTGTTTAGTGCTGGATGAGATTTACAGGATAAAGCTAACTCCTGAATAAGAGTTGTTAACAATGTATTCCATTACATCAAAAGCAGTGTTTTGATCTTCAAAAATGCAAACAAAATATTCCTGCTACTTCTTTTAACCTATTTTTTCAGTAGCATCAAAATATGAATAAGTTTTACTTTAAATAAAATAAAACCTAATAAAGCAATATTGTCATTATGAAGCTATGTTAATAATCACAATTACTAAGTATAGCCAAAGGACAAACCTTATGTAGCTTAAAAACATGAGTGTAAACACAATCTCCAAGGTACTATTGAATATACCTTGCAATAAATATTTGGCAATACCAGTTAAATGCTCTCTAAATTAGGGGGTCAGAGAAATAATATAGTGAGTAAGGTGCTTACATTGCACCCAGTCACCTGTATTTAATCCTTAACTCTCCATAACATCTCCCACACCAGCCAGGAGCAATTCCTGAGAACAGAGATTAGTAAGCCATTAGCATCACCAGGTATGTTCTCCCCATTCAAAAAAATAAAATAAAATAATAAAACTATAATTTTCTGTTTTTTTTTTTAGAATAAAACAGATGTGTCTTTTTCAGATATTTGTATTGATGACTTAATGAGAAAAATTTATAGAATTTATTTATAATTTTATGTTATATGACTAGAATGCTCACTACAATTGTTTTCTTTCTTTTTTTTTTTTTTTTTTTTTTTTTTTGGTTTTTGGGCCACACCCTGTGACGCTCAGGGATTACTCCTGGCTATGCGCTCAGAAGTTGCTCCTGGCTTCTTGGGGGACCATATGGGACGCCGGGGGATCGAACCGCGGTCCGTGCGCAGGCAAGGCAGGCACCTTAGCTCCAGCGCCACCGCCCGGCCCCACTACAATTGTTTTCTAATATATAATATTTAAGTTTATTTTATTTCTGTAAAAATTAGGTGCTGGGCTGAATAGAGTTAGTATAGTGGATAGAGTACTTGCTTTGAACATGATCAATCATTTTCTTTTTTATTTATTTATTTTTATTTATTTTTTATAGCTCAAGTAAGGTGAGGCAGTCTCTTCATTTATGATATTTTATTTTTTAATGATATTTTATTTAAACACTTTAATTACAAACATGATTGTGGTGGGGTTTCTGTCATGTAAAGAAGACCATTTTCAACACCCAGAACCTCATATAATTCTCCTAAAATCTTCAGGCATAATTCCTGAGCACAGTCATGGGTAAGCCTTGAGCACAACTGAGTTTGACACACACTGACTTCACCTCAGATATAAAATATCATAGTCTGATTATTTAGTATATTTATATTTAGTTAGTCATAAAGTAAATATTAGTAAGAACAAGATATGTGCTAAGATATGGAACATGAATGCTGAGCAAATGAGAAGCCAATTTTCATATTTCAGAAAAATTAAAACAGATTTTTATTGTAAAACAAAATACCTGACTCCCTTTTGCAGAACCTTTCTTACTCTAGAGAAAAGCCACATACATATATTCCATGTTCTTTTACTTACTTAATTTTAAAAAATTTGTCAAAGGAATACTAAGAAAACAAATAGATTTGGAACTTCCCTTTCAAGACTTTAAACCATTCTATAGTATTATTTATAATTATCTTCAATATTTTTCTAATTCAAAACTATTTGACGAGTATAACAACACCTAAAAAGATAGTTTTGGGATATAGGAACACATAACTCTTATACAGAAAAATTTCCTTGAGTCTCTGGGTCTGAAAATTTCCTGAAAAAAAAAAAAAGAAAAATATAAAGAAGAAAGAATACACATTTGGTTAATGCAAGCTTTTATACAGCATAAAATTTCATGAAATATATGAAGACTCAACTTATAAACTTGAGCATTTTTATGCTAGGTTTAATGAAGTGCAGATAATTGGCAGAACTATAATGGATTGAAGAGTTGAGACATATCTACTAATTTGGAGATCTAAGCCTATGTTTTTAGATTCTTCTTATTGTTCCTTATTTTATCCAGATAAGAATTTGCTTTTGCTTATGGTGTGGGTAGAATACCTTTTATAGGAGGGTTTTATGATCTGTTTCAGGGAAAGATCAGAGTGAACTTCTGATATTTTCTCAATTTCTTTGTTTTTGAATACTGGCCAGTATGTTTATAAAGTTTCTTTCTGGCACCATTCTTATCCATTTCCTTTGACATCTCTAACTCTCTAAATAGGGGGACCATGGTGGTTACAGATGTACCAGCTGGAATTGGAAGAGACCAAAGTTGTTAGAGAATTTATGTGGATCCTGAATTTGAACTTCATCATGATGAAATTAACATCATTATCATACCGCAACATATGCCTGATGTCACGATAGTTCTGAAAAAAACTACACCTGGTATGAACAGTGGGGTGATTCCAAATCTTGATTTTCTTTGCAGGTAAAAATGTAATTTCTCCTGAATATTCATATCTAACCCCACTCTTAGAGAACCCCTTTTAAAATGCTTAGGCTTTACTCCTTGGAGCAGCCCTTTATGTTTGCCTAAACTTTGCCTCCCTTAGACATATAACTAAATCTTCAATAAAACTCTTTTGCTATATTGAATATTTTATCCTATAATTATTTTTTACAATGAAAATGAAGGGCCTCTGTTTGAAGCCGAAATTGGAATCAACTTCTTCTTATGCAAAAAAGAATAACTCAGCCTAGCTTGAGGACAATAATTCTATCAAATACTTGTGGTAGGGATTAATACCCAAGCCTAGGAACAGCTCCATTGCTGCCCCAGTGACACTGGCAGGGTAGGTAGAAACTTATATTGTTGTTTATCCATGCTGACCTCCATGAGATTATTTTACAGGCATTCAATACACTAGTGTGGCCTATATAGGTTAACATTTTGGAGCACCATCACCTTTTATGGTCCCAAATATTATCAAGAGTGATCCCTAAAGGCAGAGACAGGAGTAAATCATAAGCACCGCTGGTATGGCCATGTGCCCCTACTCCTTACCCCCAAAAAGGCGAAACAAAAATATCCATGCAAATTGTTACTATTTTCTTATATTTTAAGCATTTATTCTCTATTAGTTATGTGTTAAAAGAAATGTCAGAAATATAAAAAGTACAGAGCATTTATTGAAACTCAGAGACTTGGGTTTAAATGTTTGTAAAGACAGAATTTAAGAGCATGAAAGAGGGTCAGAAACATGGAAAATGGATGCAATAATGTAATTAGTTGAATAAAACCAATTTATAACTTAAATCTTCTAGGAAACAATGTTTATCTGAGAAGGGTAAGTTTTGATTTAAATTGAAAAATAGTTAACATTTATTTTTGTATCTTTCTCTTCTACTCTGTTTCCATAAAAATAAGTGTCTTATGTTAATTTTTGCTCCCAAAGATATGCTAGGTCTTAATTTCAGGGGATATCTTATTTTTCCATGAAGAAGAATATCATACACATCTATAGTTAAATGAAAATAAAGGAAATTTATTACCTGTATATGGTATGGTAGTATAGTCGTTGTCAACACAAACTGTTATACTCCAGTATCAAGAATTTACCCACCACCTTCGTTGAGTCCAGTCCAGTCTGATCCTCCTGTTGTTCTACACACATCTGCGAAAATCTCCTCTCTCTCACCCCATCTCACTCCAACCTTTGCTCAGCCTCCACACAGCAGTGACATCAGCACTCAACGTAAGGTCGTTGTAACTTCATTGGTTGCTAGATGCCAGTTGGTGCAACCCTAGCAACCAGTTTATAGTAAATTAATCTTCATTTCGAGACAAAGCCTGGGGGGTGGGAACGACTTATTTTCGAGGGGATGCCTTATATTTCACCCAGAAGGAAATCTGTAAGTAGGTCTTATTTTCGGAGGATGTTTTATTTTCCGGGAAACATAGTACTAATATAGTTCAGTTTCTATTCTTTTTTAAATTATACTCCTGGCTTCCATTTTTAAAAGATCAGAATAATTTATGATGAAGTTACGATGTAGTTTTCAGCACTATGTAAAAACTTATACTTATGAAACTTATATTAAAACAATTGAAAAACAATATAATGTTATTTTAAAAATGATCAACACTAGCTCTTTTCTACTCCTTCCTTCCCATTCTTTTTCTTGTATTCTTTTACTTCATTTTTTATTTTTTCTCATTTTTCAAATTCAAAAGTTGAGAATAAAATCGGAATGAATTCATACATTTACAGAATTTTAAGTCATAATGATACTAATTTGATATTTCCAAAATTATTCAGAGCAATTGCTGAGTTTTTATGATTAATATCTTTTAAAAAATAATTTTGGGGCCAGAGTGGTGGCGTGGAGTGTTAAGGCATCGCCTTGCCAGTTGCTAGCCTAGGATGGACAGCGGTTCTATCCCCCAGCGTCCCATATGGTCACCTAAGCCAGGAGCTATTTCTGAGCACATAGCCATGAGCAATGAGAGTCACAGGGTGTGGCCCCCCAAATAATAATATCTTTATTTAAACATCATGATTACAAACGTGATTTTAATTGGGTTTTAGTCATAAAAAGAACACCCCCCTTCACCAGTGCAACCTTTCCATCATCAATGCCCCATCTCCCACCTCCCTCACTCCTACCTATATTCGAGACAGACTTTGTACTTCTCTCACTGATATTGTTATGATAGAGTTCAGTGTAATTTCTCTAACTGAACTCACTACTCTTTGTGGTAAGCTTCATACCATGAGCCATTCCTTTCAGCCCTCGTCTTTATTGTCACTGTGTATTACTACAGTGATGTACTTTATTTTTCTTAAATCCCATAGATGAATAAGACTATTCTGTGTCTCTCTCCTGACTTATTTCAATTGCTGAGATTTTGTTTTTATTAACCATACCTAAAGCTTGCTTAAAGTTTACATTATAATAAAAATAGACAATAGACAATAAAGAAATATGGACAAAAAACGACACAATTGTTCTTATAATTTAATAAAAGAAAATTTTATCACTCTAATAAACAGAGCAAATAAACATATTTCATGTTCCACATTTTTCTTCATTTATTCTAAGAAACGCTTTTCAGTGCCAACTTCTTTTTTTCCTACTATAAAACATTTGCCCTATTTTTAAACAGCCTTCTGTAGAATAATATCAGAACTATTTTCCACAATGAAACAGTGGATGCATTTCTTCTCTCTCTTCAGTTTATCTCTTATTTACAGGTTTATAGACAATGAAATGACGCCCATTTCCTGTTTTCTATATATTATGATTTCCTTGATGATTAGCAGAAAATGTAATGTTACTGACTTAGTAATAATGAATAAAATAATTGAATTGAACTTGAAGTTAGGAGAAATGAAATAATTTTTATCTAGGTAATTCTTGAATACAATGCTTACCTAGAAAAATGATTGATCTCTAAATTTTTACATCCAAATAAAATACTGATCTCATAATAAAGGATTGACTTTCAGAATTTAAATTCTTTTTATAAATATACTTTTAATTTTTATAATGCACTTTTCTAAGTGGGAACAATAAAAGAAACTCAAGAGCTCACATTTTAGAGAAGAGCAGAAAAGGTAGCATGTTCATTTATTTATATGGCAAAAAGAATATCTTGAATTTTGGGGGTTAAGCGTTGACTTATTCTGTAAACATTTCCTAACGGTGCATCTTTTAATTTGGGAGCAGTTACTATAGCTAATAGAGTTTCATCTTCTTGGGTACTTTTTTGTTTTTAAATATTACTGTATATTAATTTTATTATACCAAAAATTCTATGATCCAAAATTCTATAAAAGTCATTATGTTTAGATTATTGATGATTTCTTGTATGATGTATGACAGGTTTCTTTTAAACTTACAACTTCCTATTTGTTATTGTTGTGCTTTGAAAATATCAATTGCTGAGTACCATAAAACTGTTCTCTATAAATTGATCTCTATAGGTGAAACTAACTAGTGTAAAAATGACAAAGCATCATTCTTCTATGAGAAATACAATAATAGTACTAATTTTTATATTTAATAAGGGCAGGGAACTTATCTATTGTAAAATTATTTCAAAGCATTTAGTATAACTTCTAGCATATGAAAACAATTGAGACTATTTTCTTGTATGAGTTAAATGATTTTTATTATATTGCTGGAGAGGTAATACAGGATTTACAATACTTGTTCAAATTTCTATTGACATATATGGTACTTTGAGGAATGCCAGTGGTCATCCCGGAGCATAGAATCAAATATAACTCCCAGCAGCTCTAGGTGTGACCCTAAAACAAAACAAAATATCAAAAAGTACTTTTAAAATAGTTGTTATTATTAGGTATTTATATATATTCTTTAACTAAAATATCTTCCCTCTGTCATGTATATTAAAAAACTAACCACACCCCAGATAACAAGTTCTTGTCTGATGAACATTGAATTATTGAAATCTGACTGAAATTGCAGCTTTAGAATTCAAAATAGTAAAGATTATTTGTTTAAAAAATTATTGGCATTGTTCATATCACTGCCTTGGTACCTACAGCTCTGGGGAGGGAGTGAAGGGGCAACCAAAAAAAGAGACAGGAACCAAATTGCTGGGTTTTGAAAAAATAAAAAAGATAGACAAACCCTGGCAAGACTTACCACACACAAAAAGGAAAACATCCAAATAAATAGGATCACAAATGAAAGGGGGAAAATTACAATAGAACCTCAAGAAATCCAAGACATTATAAGGACTTATTATGAACAACTGTACTCAAGTTAAAAAACCCAGAAAAATCGACAGGTTTCTGGAAAAATATCATCTCCCAAGACTTAATAAGGAGAGTGTAGAATGCCTAAACAGACCAATCACAGCCAAGAAAATTGAAACAGCAATCAAGAAACTCTCCAAGAACAAAAGTCCAGGACCAAATGGTATTGCAGGTGAATTCTACCAAACATTTAGAGAAGAATTACTACCATTGATCCATAGGCTCTTCCAAAACATCAAAAAGACAGGAATCATCCCAAATTCCTTTCATGAGGCTAATATCACACTCATTCCCAAAGCTGACAAAGATACTGCCAAGATAGAAAATTACAGACAAATCTCACTAATGAACATGGATGCAAAAATTCTCAACAAAATCTTAGCAAACCAAATCCAACAATATATCAAAAAGAGTTTACACCATGACCAAGTGGGTTTTATCCAGGGATGCAAGGATAGTTCAACATACACAAGTCAATCAACATTATATACCACATCAACAACAAGAAAGACAAAAATCACATGATCATATCAATCGATGTAGAGAAGGCATTCGACAAAATCCATCACCCATTCATGATGAAAACACTCAGCAAAATAGGGCTGTAAAGAATCTTCCTCAAGATAGTTACAGCTATCTATAAAAAGCCCACGGCTAGCATTATCCTTAACAGTGAAAAATTGAAAGCATTCCCACTAATGTCAGGAAATAGGCAAGGCTGTCCACTTTCTCCACTCTTATTCAACATAGTTTTAGATGTCCTAGCAATAGCAATCAGACAAAAAAAAGGAATCAAAGGAATCCAAATAGGGAAAGAGGAAGTCAAACTATCTCTTTTTTGCAGATGATATGATGCTAATCATAGAAAACCCTAAAGAGTCCACAGTAAAACTTGTAGAAACAATAAACCAATACAGCAAAGTGGCCAGCTACAAATTCAGTACACAAAAGAAAGTAGCATTCCTTTATACAAACAGTGAAGCAGAGGAGAAAGACATTAAGGAGTCAATCCCATTTAAAATAGTACCTAAAAATACCAAATACCTATGAATCAATCAGACAAGAGAACTAAAAGATCTACATCATGAAAACTTCAAAACACTTCAGAAATAAATTAAAGAGTACCTAAGGAAATGGAAGAACATCCCCTGCTCATGGGCTGGAAGAATCAACATCATCAAAATAACTAGCTTACCTAAATTACTATATAGATTCAATGCAATCCCTATCCAAATTCAGACATCATTTTTAAAGACTTGGAACAATCAATTATAAAGTTTGTATGGAACCACAAAAGACCTAGGTTAACCGAATTCATACTGAAAACCAAGAAACTGAGGAACATTAGTGACCTAATCTGAGGCAATACTATAAAGCCATAATGATCAAAACAGCATGGTACTAAAACAAAGACAGTGTCAGATCAATGGGTCAAAGTACAATATCCAGTGACATACCCCCAAATATATGTGCAACTAATATTTGACAAAGGATCAAGGGACTGAGTGGAACAAAGACAGTTTCTTCAACAAATGGTGTTGGATCAATTGGATAATCACCTGTAAGAAATTAAAGATCAATTCATACCTCACATCTTACACAAAAATCAACTCAAAATGGATTAAAGACCTTGAAATCAGGCCAGAATCTATAAAATTTATTGAGGGGAAAATAGGCAAAACACTTCAAGACTTGTACCTCAAAAAAAGTCTTTGATGCTGAAATGCCAATGGTAAGAATTAATAGCATCCAACCTCAATAAATGGGGCTACATCAAACTAAAGAGTTTCTGTATGGTGAAAGAAATTCTGGTTAAAACTAGAAGACAGCTAACTGAATGGGGAAAAAAAATTTTCACTCAGCACATCAGATAAAGAGTTGATATCTAGGATATACAGAGCATTCAGAAAGGGTGGCCCCAAACAACCTAATAAAGCCATAGAAAATGGGGAGAAGAAAATAGGAAGAAGAAAATAAAGAGAGAGAGGAAAGAAAAGAAGAAAAAAGTAAAAAGGAAATGGTAATTTGCAGAAACTTATTCAATGAGTGAAACCTGTAACTTAAGTTTGTTGTGCGAGTTGACTGTTTCATTGATATGAATGGTCTTATTGTTTAGGTCATAATAATAGAAGACATAGACAAAAGGATATGAGTGAATTAAATATTTTATCAAGGCATTGTCATAATGAGCACTTTATATGGTATTTACTATGTTTGTGCACTGAGGCATAGAAATAGGGTGTCCACACTTTATTTCCAGGAACTACTGTGGACAATGAAGCTGAAGGGTTGTTTTACACCTGAAAAAATTAAGGCATTAAAACATGTTGTTAGTGACCACTGTAGTGGGATTTCCTGCCTTCCAATCATATTCTGCATCTGGTTCTGTGGATAAATAAAATGATCTTTTGTAGGCCTTTGTAAATAGAGGTTGATTGCATGTCTGTTCACTCTAAACTGCTGTTTCCGTTATTGCTGATTTCTTTATAGTATTGTTGTCCCTCTTCCACATTTTTGAGTAGTTCATTTATAGTTGGTTTGGTTAGTGCAAACAGGGTGAGTTCTTTTTGTCTGAGAATGTTTTTAGTTCTCCCTTCCATATGAATGAGTTTTGCCAGGTAGTGAACTCTAGGTTGGAAGCTTCTTTCATTCAGTCATTTAAATATGTTATTCCACATTCTTCTTGTTTGAATTGTTTAAAATGAGAGATCTGGTTTAATTCTTATTTCACTTCCTTTGTACTTAAGGGTTTTTTCTCCCTTATTACTTTAAGGAATTTGTCTTTCTCTTTGTTGTTTACCATTTGGATTACTATATGTCTTGGCTCTGGTCTGTTATGATCTATTTTATTTTATTAGGGTCTCTTCTTTCCTCCTGGATTTGTACAGGTGGGAAAATTTATTGCTATTATTTCCTTCACTATTTGTTCTTCCCCTTTCCCTTTTTCCTCCCCTCCTGGTATTCCTAAAATTATAGGTTATTTCTTTTGTCTTTATTGATTAGGTACCTAACATATTCTTCCAGTGTTTTGTCTCTTGTTTCCTTAATGACTTCCTTGTCACTGTTGGTTTGTAAATTCTTTTTTCAAGTTCCTCTATGTGCTCTTTCTTTTTTTTTTTTTTTTTTTAATATAATTTTTATTTTGATCATAGTGGCTTACATATTGTTGACAATAATATTTTAGGTACATATTTACATAAAATCAGGGGGGATTCCCATCCCCAAATTGTCCTCCCTACTCCCCCGTTTCTGTCTTACCTCCCATTTCCTCTTCCCTCACCCCCAGGGCGGCTAGAATATGTGGTCCCCTCTGTCTCTAACCAACTACTTAGTAGTCTTGCATCAGTTTGGTCTTGATGCCTCCCTTATTTCCCCCTCTAAGTAGGGGCAGGGGTAGCTAGTTCAAGTTGCGTGGTTTTGCCTGAAAAAGAGAAAATAAATAAACCGGGGTAAGAGTTTAATACCCCGAAAATGGGCAGAATCCTTCTAGAGGTTCTCATCATCGATTTGGGAAATGAAGGAGAAAAAGAAGTTGAAACACTCCACCAGTACCAAAAGAAGTGTCAAATATCCAGTGAGGACTCCAGCTATAACGATAAGCACCACAAAAAAACAGATAAAAAATAAACCAAAACAAACTAAAAACAAACACAAACAAACAAAAAACACGCCGTGGTCTTGAAATAAGAAACATGGCGTAGCACATAACGAAAGAAAAGAAAGGAAGAGAAAGAAAAGAAAGAAAAAAAAAAAAAGAATAATTGGGGCCAACAATTTCAATAATCACATCCAAACTGAGGAATCGACCAAAATAGCTAGGTAAATAAAAATAATAATAACAGGGCCCGGAGAGATAGCACAGTGGCGTTTGCCTTGCAAGCAGCCGATGCAGGACCAAAGGTGGTTGGTTCGAGTCCCGGTGTCCCATATGGTCCCCCGTGCCTGCCAGGAGCTATTTCTGAGCAGACAGCCAGGAGTAACCCCTGAGCAACGCTGGGTGTGGCCCAAAAACCAAAAATTAAAAAAAAAAAAATTAAAAAAAAATAATAATAACAATAATAAATGAAGGTAAGATATATATATATATATATATATATATATATATATATATATATATATATATATATATATACATAACCAAGGTTTTGTGTTTTTTGTATTTTTTTTTCCCTCCTGCCCTGGCACAGTAAATATTGGGGTCATTCGAAAAGGAATTCACTTGCCCTATAAGATATGGGGTTTCTCCGTCCTTGGAGTATACTGTCATGGAATCAGCTCTAGTCTTTGCTCAGGATCATTACTCTCCAGGTTGTGGTTTTTTTTTTTTTTGGTGTGTGGAAAGCTTCTGCTCTGTCCAGTGTGATACCGTCAGAGCTCTGTGTTTAGCAGTCCCAGTATCTGTACATATCCTGAGGTGGGACTTATGGTGAAGTCAGTCTTTGTGAATCTGGAGGTTCTGTTACCTCAGTGCCATTTTAATCCATCTTCTGTGGTTGGTGATCTTGGTCTTTGCGCTGAACCTAGGAAGGCATCTAGGATAGCGTCTTTCTTTGTTCTTCCAGAAGCCCCTTTCCGTTACAATTGTCTCTGCCGGACCTTTGGGACTGGGGATCATGCTTATTGTGCAGGTCTTAGTTCAAACCCTAGACTAGGGCTTTTTTATTGGTCCCAATATGTATACAGTCTGGTCGTGGTTCTAGTATCCAGTCATCTGTAAATCACGATCTTGGCTTTTGGACCTACCAAAGGGTGCCACGTCTTCTGGTTTTGTCTTGTCGTTAGCTGGTGAGGTAGGCTAAACTGCTCTAAGGTCAAGTTGTTCACATTTTCCTCATTGTCGAGATATCATGTTAGAGCTGGCCCTTGTTGTTGACCCTGCAGTAATAAGGCTGTCCCAGATGGAGATTGTTTCTTATAGCTGTTGTGAGGAGCTGTGCCGTTTCTATGTCTGGGATCCAGGGTTCAAGGCTGGTTGAATGGTATCTAATCACCTGAGGTCTAAGTTGATTCCACATGACATATTTTCAAGGTAGGAGATAACCCTGTATTGTAAACAACTATGAGTTCCTATCTCTAGTAGATAAGAGCTCTTTTTTTTTTTTTTTTTTACTATGTAAGATTTCCCCTTTATTTAGTGTGCCTTTGCAGGGGGAAGTGGTGCTCCATTATATGTCGGAGTATTTGGGGTGGACAGAGTGAGTAACAGAGATAGGTCACATACCCAAAGACGATTAAAAAAAAAAAAAAAGGAAATAAAAGTGTATGTGCCCACAAATGTATATGTAAGGCAAACATTTAAATAAATAAGTTAATTAAAAAAATATAAAAAAATTAAAATGAGTTAGCGAAGTTTTTAAAGGACCAATGTGGTGCAAAAGACTACTTTGCATTTGGGAGAGAACAGGTAAAGAGTTGGTGTATTACAGGTCTTATGCCTATGTTGGAAGTACGGTTTTCCCATTGTCTTTTGGATTTTTCTTGTGGTGTGTGGGTTCCCAGGCATCTTCCAATCACACCCCCTGCCCCCCTTCAGATTGGTAAAAATTTGCAGCTGGGAGGTCTTGGAAGAGTTCTTGCATTGGGGATACTATTGGACCTAAGTCCGGTTTCAAGAAACAGTCCATGTTAGGGGGAGTTGGTAGGGAGGGTCTCGCAGCATGTGTCCACAGGGGAGTTGGCTGTCTTTTCTTGCAGGAGACGATGTGTGGGTTCGTTTGGGTGTCCCCTCGCCTGGGTGCTGGGTACTGGTTCATTGGGTAGGAGGTCGATCTTGATGCCTAAAAGATTAAGGACTGAGGGTGGAGAGTTTTAATATGGTGGGAGATCTGGATGGGATTGAGGGGTGAAGGGATAGTTGGATTTCCGGGGGGGAGAAAGGGGAAGATATATGGGAGGGGTATGAAGGAAGAGAAAAGAGAAAATACCGTAGAAAGGGAGAAGAGAAAGGGAAAAAAGTAAAGAGAAGAGTAGAAGAGAAAAAGAAAAGAGAAAAAAAATAGAGAGAAGAAAGGAGAGAATAGCAAGGGAATGCTGGTTTGGTTGAATGTGTTCGATGACTAGAGCCTGTAGTTTAGGTCTGTACATCGCAGGTACTGCTTTGGTGGTCTGACTGGTCACGTGCTTCGATTCCTAAAAGAAGGTTTAACCTAGAGATAAAGTGAATGTTAAAGAGTTTTCTCATGGCCGTCTCATAGTGCAAGCAAGGTATGGTATCTCGTGTGGTATCCCGAGTTGCCATCTTAGTTTGTCCGCCCTTTGTATCTAAGGGCGCCTGTGGAAAGAAAAGCTGAGAGGTTATTTTTAAAATATAGTAAGGTAAAGGGATTAAAACGTAGTGTTATGGTATGTTGCCATTGCATTACGTGATTTCCCGCGGTGTTCTATACTTGTGTTCCTGTTTACGATCTCTAAGGGATTATTGTGGGACTTTGTTGTAGGAGTCTGGTTACATACCTGTTCTCTCCATGTTGCTGTTTCTGTTGTTGCTGTTTTCTTTGTGGTATAATGTGCAGTCAAGAGTTTGCAATTTTCCTTTTTCATGTATTTTGGACACTGCTCCCACGTATATGTTGACTATTACAGTGATCGGAGTTTCTACCCTGTTAAACCCTGTTATATGATTGTTAGGTATTAGTTGTGTATAAAATATATGTTCTAGGTGTTTCAGAATAGTGCTACCATTCTGTGTTTATCTTTTGTCTTCTGGCTTACTTCGTTTAACATAACATGATCTAGGTCCATCCACGTTGCTGCAAAGTCTGTGATTGTATCATTTCTAACTGCCATGTAATATTCCATTGTGTATATGTACCACATCTTAATGATCCATTCATCCGTTGTTGGACACCTAGGTTGGTTCCAAGATTTGGCTATTATACTGAGTGCTGCGATAAATAGTGGGGTGCATATGTATTTTGGAATGAATGTCCTTCCATCTTGTGGGTATATGCCTAGGAGGGCAATTGCTGGGTTAAATGGCAGCTCAATTCTGAGTTCTTTGAGCACTCTCCAGACTTTCCTCCATAGGTGTTGGACTAGGGGACATTCCCACCAGCAGTGGATGAGAGTTCCTTTCATACCGCATCCCCGCCAACAAAGGTTGTTTCCATTATTTTTGATGTGGGCCATCCTCACTGGTGTAAGGTGGTATCTCATTGTTGTCTTGATTTGGATCTCCCTGATGATGAGTGAAGGTGAGCATGTTTTCATGTGTTTGTTGGCCATCCTTCTGTCTTCCTCAGAGAAGTGTCTATTCATTTCATCTCCCCATTTTTTTATAGCTTTGTTTGCTTTTGGGGGGCTCAGCTTTCTGAGTGCTTTGTATGTTCTAGATATCAGCCCTTTATCTGATATGTCGAGTGAAAAGATTTTTTCCCATTCTGTTAGCTGTCTTCTTGCGTTAAGCAGGGTTTCTTTTGCCATGCAGAAGCTTTTTAGTTTGATGTAGTCCCATTTGTTTATATTTGATGCTAACGTTCTTGCCATTAGTGCTCCATTCTCAAAGACCTTTTTGATATATAGGTCTTTGAGTGTTCTGCCTATTTTATTCTCAATAAACTTTATGGATTCGGGTCTGATTTCAAGGTCTTTGATCCACTTTGAGTTGATTTTTGTATAAGGAGTAAGGTATGGGTTGATTTTCACTTTCGTACATGTGGTTTTCCAGTTGTACCAACACCATTTGTTGAATAGGCTTTCTTTGTTCCATTTCAGATTCTTGCCTCTTTTATCAAATATTAGTTGGCTATATACCTGGGGGTTTATGTCTGGGAATTCTGTTCTGACCCACTGGTCTGATGTCCTGTCTCTGTTCCAGTACCATGCTGTTTTGATTACTATGGCTTTATAGTATAGTTTCAAGTTAGGTAAGGAGATGCCTCCCAGCTTCTTGTTTTTCAGTATTTGTTTGGCTATCCTGGGTCTTTTGTGGTTCCAGATGAATTTTGTGAATGCTTGTTCTAATTCTTTAAAGAATTGTGTCTGGATTTGGATAGGGATTGCATTAAATCTATATAGGAGTTTGGGTAGGATAGTCATTTTGATTATGTTAATTCTACCTATCCATGAGCATGGGATGTTCTTCCATTTCTTTAGATCATCTTCAATTTCTTTCTGGAGTGTTTTGAAGTTTCCCTGGTATAGGTCTTTCACTTCTCTTGTAAGGTTGATTCCTAGATACTTGATATTTTTTGATACTATCTTAAATGGAATTGTATTTTTAATCTCTCTCTCCTCAACTTCATTGTTTGTATATAGAAACGCTACTGTCTTTTGTGTATTGACTTTGTAACCAGCCACTTTGCTGTATTGGTTAATTGTTTCTAGGAGTTTTACTGTGGACTCTTTAGGTTTTTCGATGTATATCATCATATCGTCGGCAAAGAGAGATAGCTTGTGTTCCTCTTTCCCAATTTGAATTCCTTTGATTTCCTTCTCTTGTCGGATTGCTATTGCTAGGACTTCTAAGGTTATATTGAATAAGAGTGGAGAGAGTGGACAGCCTTGCCTAGTTCCTGATCTTAGTGGGAATGCTTCTAGTTTCTCACCATTGAGTATAATGTTGGCTGTAGGCTTTTCATAGATAGCTGTAACTATCTTGAGGAAGGTTCCTTCTAACCCTATTTTGCTGAGTGTCTTTAACATGAAAGGATGTTGGATTTTGTCAAATGCCTTCTCTGCATCGATTGATATGATCATGTGGTTTTTGTCTTTCATGTTGTTGATGTGGTGTATAATGTTGATTGATTTGCGTATGTTGAACCAACCTTGCATTCCTGGGATGAATCCCACTTGATCGTGATGTATGATCTTTTTGATGAAGTGCTGGATTCGGTTTGCTAATATTTTATTGAGTATCTTTGCATCTATGTTCATTAGTGAGATTGGTCTGTAGTTTTCTATTTTGGTAGTGTCTTTGCCTTCTTTGGGAATGAGTGTGATATTAGCCTCATAAAAGGAGTTGGGGAGGATTCCTGTTTTTTCTATGGTTTGGAAGAGCCTATGGAAAAGTGGTAGTAACTCTTCTTGAAATGTTTGATAGAATTCACCTGTAAATCCATCTGGGCCTGGGCTTTTGTTCTTAGGGAGTTTTTTAATTACATCTTCAATTTCCTCTGAGGTGATTGGTCTGTTTAGGATTTCTAGATCTTCCTTTTCCAGTCTTGGCAGAGGGTGTTTTTCCAAGAATCTATCGATTTCTACTGGGTTCTCTAGCCTAGTTGAGTATAGTTGTTCATAATATGATCTCATGATATGTTGTATTTCTTGGGGTTCTGTTGTAATCTCTCCCCTTTCATTTGTGATCCTATTGATTTGGGTGTTTTCTCTCTTTTTTTTGGTGAGTTTTGCCAGTGGTTTGTCTATCTTGTTTATTTTTTCGAAAAACCAACTCCTGGTCTCATTGATTTTTTGTATTGTTTTCTTGGTTTCTATGTTGTTTATTTCTGCTCTGGTTTTTATTATTTCTTGCCTTCTGGATGTGGTTGGACTTCTCTGTTGCTGATGTTCCAATTCTTTGAGGTGATCTTTTAAACTGTTGGTTTTGTTATTTTCCTGATTCTTGACATAGGCCTGAATTGCTATGAGTTTCCCCCTAATTACTGCTTTTGCTGTGTCCCATAAATTTTGACATGTTGTCTCTTCATTGTCATTTGTCTCAAGGAATCTTTTTATTTCTTCCTTGAGTTGTTCTTTGATCCAGCTGTTGTTGAGCAGCATGTTGTTTAATCTCCAGGTATTAGTTTTTCTCCATTGCTTCTTCTTGACCTCAATTTTGAGCTCTGTGGCATAGTGATCTGAGAAGGTACTTCTAATGATCCTTACCTTTGTGGTCTTATATAGGTTGGCTTTGTATCCTAATATATGGTCTATTCTGGAGAAGGTTCCATGTGGGCTTGAGAAGAATGTGTATTCTGCTTTCTGGGGGTGGAGGGCTCTATATAAGTCTATTAGCCCTAAATCTTCTAATTTTTCATTCAGAGCTCTTATTTCTTTGCTATTTTTCTGTTTGGTGGATCTGTCCAGTGGTGATAGTGGAGTATTGAGGTCCCCTGCTATTATCACATTTCCCTTCATGTGTTTCTCCAGGTTTGCCAGTAGTTGCCTCACATATTTTGCTGGCTCTACATTAGGTGCATAGATATTGACCAGGGTTAGTGTTTCTTGATCTAATGTTCCCCTGATCAGTAAGTAGTGACCCTCTTTGTCTCTGATCACTTTCTTGAGGTTGAATGCAATTTGGTCTGATATAAGAATTGCTGTCCCTGCTCTTTTTTGTTTTCCATTGGCCTGAATAATCACTTTCCATCCTTTTATTCTAAGCCTGTGCTTATCCTGCATCTGTAGGTGTGTTTCTTGCAGACAGCAGAAGTCCGGTTTATTTTTCCTAATCCAGTTCTCTACTATGTGTCTTTTAATTGGAGAGTTTAGTCCGTTAACATTTAGGGAGATTATTGAGAGAGAGGATTGTTGTGTAGTTGTGTTGTGTAGGGTGGTTTTTGTTACAATCGGGGGTTTGGATTGTGTAATTCGTCTTTGAGTAAGTCGTTTAGGATCGGTTTTGTTTGCACAAATAGTTCAAATTCGTTCTTGTTTGAGAATGTTTTTAGTCTATCCTCCCATATGAATGTAAGTTTTGCTGGGTATTGGACCCTAGGTTGGAAATTTCTTTCATTCAGTCGTTTAAATATGTCATTCCATTGTCTTCTTGCTTGAATTATTTCAAATGGGAGATCTGGTTTGATTCTTATGTCCCTACCTTGGTACTTGAGGTTTCTTTTCTTCCTTATTGCTTTAAGGAGTTCTTCTTTCTCTTTGTTTTTTGCCAATTGGATTACCATGTGTCTTGGTGTTTGTTTATTGGGGTCTATCTTATTGGGAACTCTTTTTATTTCCTGTATTGGCATTGCAGTATCTTTCCAGAGGGTGGGGAAGTTCTCCGCTATTATCTCTCTGACTACTTGTTCTTCCCCTTTCCCTACTTCCTCCCCTTCTGGTATACCCACAATTCTTAGGTTGTTTCTTTTGTCCTTTTTCATTAGATACTGGACCTTTCCTTCCAGTGCTTTGCCTTTTATTTCTTTGTTGGTTTCTTGATCATTTTTTGTTTGCAGTTTTCCTTCGAGTTCTTCAATGTGTTTCTCCAATTCTGTGTTTCTGCTTGTAAGGCTTGTTACTTTGTCTGTTAATTCCTTCACTTCTTTTTGTATGGAATCTCTCATGTTCTTTAACATTTCTTCTTTAATTTGGCTGATTTGTTCATCCATAGATTTCTTATACTCGATAGCTAGGGTTTCTCTAATTCCTTTTATTAATTCTTGCATTTCCTTCCTCATGGCTGCTTTTAGGTCTTCATCGCGTGTATCTGTGTATTTTGGTGGACTTGGAAGCTGCAAGAGTTTGTCACCATATCTCCAGATATTAGTGATTTCCTTGATTTACGCATATTTCTTTGTATTTAATGGTGTGTTTTAGAGTGCTGTGCTTCTAATTTTCACCTGTTTTGATCCCCTGTGGTGTGGGAGTTGGTTCCCTCCCTGAGGGTGGTTCTAGAGGGACTTTTGGGTGAACTCGCTGAGGTTTTGATCCTCCTGTACTCTTTATGTGGCCTGGTTAGTTGTTTTCCTCTTTTGTTGGCAGCTAGTACTGGCCCTTTCCTGACCACAGTGGTGGGGGGCACTGTTTCTCCTCTCCTTTTTCTCCTCTCCTCTACTAGTTGGAAGTCAGTCTTCCTCTTTATTCCTGTCAGCAGGTGTAGTTCCGCTTCTGGCCACACTGGTTGCGGGCGCTGTTGAGCCTGACTCTCTGTTCCCTCCCTTATCTGGGGGTCAATGAAGCTCTGCTCCTCCGAGTTTCCGCGGAAGAAATTCCCCCAGTCAAGCCCTCCCGGTAGCTGCTCTCAGCCCTAGGGGGGGTCTCAGGTCCACTCTGGGGCTCGGGGCTAGGTTGCTCTAGGTTACCTAAAGGTCCAGGGGGCAGGCCCAAGCTCACCTAGTCTATTCGTCCCACCTGTCCCAGCTGGGCAGGTGACTCCGGCCCACTAGGTGCTAGGGAATGTCCTCCCCAGTCTACGCTCGGGTCAGGTGGGATGAACTCTGGGGCCTGGAAGTTGAGGCAACGGGTGGTGTGGTCTCTGTGCCAACAAGCTGGCCTCTGCAGTCTATGGGGGGGGGGGGTCGCGCGCAGGGTGGCTGGCGGCTGCGGGTCGTCCACGTGTGAGCGCCCTAAAACAGTGCACTCACCATGGACGCCGGGGTTCCCTACTCCCCGTTGGCGCTGCCGGCCTCTGCAGTCTATGAGGGGGGGGGGGTCGCGCGCAGGGTGGCTGGCGGCCGCGGGTCGTCCACGTGTGAGCGCCCTAAAACAGTGCACTCACCATGGACGCCGGGGTTCCCCTCTATGTGCTCTTTCAACTGTGTAATTCTATTATGGCTTGCTACCATGTTTTTTATTTTCCTTAATTCCATTTGTATGGATTCTCTCATCTTCTGTAAAAATTCTTCTTTGTGTTGGTTTATTTGTTCATCTATAGATTTCTTGAGTTTGCAGGCCAGATATTCCTTGATTTCTATTGCTAGGACATTCATTGCCACTTTTAGGTCCTAATCTATTGGGCTCCTGCATTTTGATGGGCTTGGAAGCTTACTAGTATGTCTCTCTAATTCTCCAGCTGTTAGTATCTTCCTTAGTTTACCCTTATTTTTTTGCATTTAGTGGCTTTGAATGTTGAGATTTTGGATTATTTTATAACTTGGTTTGCTGTTCTGGCCTGTGGTTGGTTTTTGTGCCTGAAAGAGCATTCCTGCAGTCTGGGGTAGGAGCTGGGGTGTAGAGCTAGGATCCCCTGGTCTGGTCCTCAGAGAGTTCCCGCAGTCTGTGGTAGGGGGTGGGGTGCAGGCTCACCAGGCCTGGCCTTGGTTCCTCAGAGAGTTCTCCTGGTCTGGCATAGGAGTGGGGCACAGGCTCATTTGGCCTGGTTCTCACAGAGTTTCCCTGGTCTGGGGTAGGGGGTGGGGCACAGACTCACCAGGCCTGGTCCTTGTCCTCAGAGAGTTCCCCTGGTTGGCCTAACCTCAGTTCTTAACTCATTAGGTACTGAGACCTACTGTCAGCCCCAAAAAGCCAACACCCAGCTCCCAGAATAAAAGGACACGCTTTCAGTATCACATCTCAGGGCCTGGCAAGCACCTGCAATCTCCAGTCCTGCAGAATCATTCTCTGTGGCACTTCTCACACACAGCCCCAAATGTGGACTCTTGCATGCTACCAAATTCAGCCCCAGAAGGAGTACCAGCTCAAGGACATCATCTCAACCCTTATTGCTGCAAACCATCTCTCAAACCTAACAAGACCACAGTGTGGGATGGAAATGGGTTCTGAATATCAGAAAAGACTTAATGTGGATATCCATATTTTCTTTGTATATTTAATACCTCAATAGTTATGTCTCTTAGTGTGTTTATTTCTAAATGTAAAAGTAGGCTCCTCTATCCTCCCTTTTTCTTTTTTCTCTTTTTTTCTTAAAGACTTTTGTTTTTCTTTCTCATTTTTAATCTATCTATTTATCTCTCTCTCTCTATATATATATATATATATATATATATTTAATTTCACTTGTTTGCATTCTGCTTGGTACAAAATTCTAGAAGAAAAAGTCTTGCGTGGGAGATATGCTCAAGTCAAAACCAGGCCACAGAGGCTGTATGGATTGTCATTCTTACCCCCACATGCACCAGCAATATAATATGGCACTATTCCCTTTTGCATAGGCATACAAAAAAAAGGGGGGAAATCTTATGTATAGAAACCAGTTCTTATCTACTAGGGATAAGGACGCATAAATTTTATAATTTATAAATTATAAATATAAATATAATGAACATAAATTTTATAATTTATAAAATATAAATATAAATATAATGAACATTAATCATGGGAATTCAACTTAGGCTCCATGTAATTGGACAGCGACCTTCCAACCTCCAACCCCAGACCCCAACCATAGAACAACACAGTTCCCTGCAACAGCACTAGGAATCAAACACCCTCTGGGGAGTGTCTAATACCACCCTGGCACCAACTTGCCCCACGTTGATACAACATCTTGATGAGGAAGAAATAGTAGGAACTAGATCTAAGAGCAGGTTTCCCTTTCTCACCATCTAATGGTAATATAAAATCAGAAGGCACTAAGTCCTTGATATGCACAAAAATCAAGATCACTAATTACACAAGACTAACTTTGACAACTGCAACTGGGCAGAACTTTTCCTGGGCCCAATAAAGAAGACATTAGCCTAGGTTTCAACCTAGGATTTGAACACAAACTAAGATCTCTAATTCCAGATGTCTGACTTTGACAACTATGCCAGAGCAGAACTTCTGGAACTATAAGGAAAGGCTATCTCCTAGGCTTCATCCTAAAATCTGAGCAAAAACCAAGATCACTAATTACAGTAAACTGACTACAACAACATTGAAGAAGCAGAACTTCTAGAACCATAAAGACTTTATCCTAGACTTCGTCCTATGACCTTCCCTTATGACCTGTGCAAATACCAAGAGCTCTAATTACAGAAGACTGATTTTGTCACCCACAACTGAGCAAAAAATTTTCTGGCACCATGAAAAGACTCGATAATGAGCATGTCTGGAGCATGTAGTTTCTCCCATGACAGTATGCTTTAAGGGTGAAGAAACCCTGTATCTTTTAGACTAAGGGAATTCCCTTTTGAATTTTACCAATATTTACTGTGCCTATGCGTAAAAAATAAAGCACAAAACCTCACCACACAAACCCAAACCCTCCTATTTTTCACTCTTTTTTGTGTTGTTGTTTAGTAGTTTATTGTGGCTGTTGGGTATTTAGTCATTGCGTCTTCATTTTCTCTCTCTTTTTTTTACACTTGGTCATCAAGGAGTATCTTAATTTGAACCCTGGTTGTTGGGGGATATTCTGACTCAAACCTTGGTCATCAAAGGATATTCCTGGTTGATGGGGAGACACTCTGATACAGAACATGTTATTTTTTGGGGGGTACTCTGATTCAGAATCTGGTTGTCTGGGGGATACTCTGAATTTGGTTGTTAAGAGAGCCTTTTTCCAAACTGACTCAACCCCTAGTTCTTTATTCCTGGAGCGCAACAAATTCGGTTGTATTTCTGAGTTAACTCTTTCACTGCTTTCAGCAGGAGTGAAAAAGTACATTTTACTAGAGTTTGGGCTTGTCTTAGTCTAGAGTTCCTTATCATGTACTTAGGGGGAGAATCTTGGTCCTTTAAATATGACTGAAATAGTGCAAAAGCATAAACATGTAACAATTTAACCATGTAGCCATTAGTAATTTTCCTTTTCAGTAGTTAGGCATTCCATGAAAATGCAGAAAAAGATGTGTTAAAGTTTAGAAATATATGTTTCAGAACACATACTATCAGTTCAAAAATGTTAAAACATTATTTTTGGATCTGACTCTAATCTTTAAAAATTGTAATTTCTTACTCTGATACTTCAAAGGTGTACCATACTTTCCTTTTATTAACCTACCCAATCTGTAAACTCACTTGTTTTTGATTTTTAACCTCATAAAGATGAGGGGTGGATTCTTAGTACATTTTATAATACAATAAATGTTATTGTTGATACTAATGGCTTAAAGCTAAAAGTAAAACAAGATCCTATTAGGATTATTTCTTCCCTGAACCAAGTTAATGAAATTCCATTATTGGCTTGCAAGTTACAAAAAATTTTTATAGCAAAACTGGCTTACTGTTGAGTGGGTCCGTGAGTAATAGTAATTATTAAAGAGCCTTAAATAGGTAGTTTTGGGTTCCTAGGTCGCCTATATTCAGCTTTCACAATGTTTTCTTTTTCCATGAAAACTATCCGTGATCCAAGTGGAGTCCTACAGTTCTGTCTCCACATCCTAGTTCTTGATAACATCTAGCTGTCACTGATGTTCTGAGGTACACCTCTCCTTGCTGCTGCTTATGCTCTTGATTCTTTTGGTTTTCCTTGATTTCCATCATGAGCCTATGGGTGAGAACAGCTGCTTTCTGCTGTCCACTGAGGTCACAAGAGAGGCTGTTTGACTACCTTCTATTCTGGAATGAGTTTAGGGCTCGAGAGGAAGTCATCTGCCTCCTACCTGTGAGATTTAAAATGACCAATGGTAGTTACTAGGTTACTTGATTACTCTTTCCTCCCACCTCCACCTCCAACATAAAAAGAGATGCTTTGGAATGGACTTGCAGCATTGTGTGTGTGTGTGTGTGTGTGTGTGAGTGTGTGTGTGTGTATTATTAATTTTTTGTAATTGGACCTAGACATGCCTCCTGGACTCACCTTTGGAATTGGACCTGACATGCTCTCTGGGCATGCCCCTTGGACTCTCCCTCCTGTAAAGAACAATGGTCCAGCGGATATTTAAGGAAAAAGTTTGACAGTTGATGGGGGGTGGTGGTGGTGAGGCAAGTAGAGTTCAGAACAGTCAGCTGGGGAGAGACGCCAGGCCCAGCCAGGTCTGAACAGAGATAGCATCAGCAAGATGCTGCCTGCTCCAGCCTCTGATTTTCTCTATTCTCTCTCTCTCTCTCTCTCTCTCTCTCTCTCTCTCTCTCTCTCTCTCTCTCTCTCTCTCTCTCTCTCTCTCTCTCTCTCCCTCTTTTCTACTTCCTGCTGGCTTGTGCAAACAGTTTGGACAATGGTGTGCTAAAGGGCAGCTTTAGTTCTAATTTTACCAAAATCTGCTATCACCTTCATTATTTTATCCAGAACTTCAGTTTTCACAGTAAACAACCTCAACCCAACTCTAAATAGCTGAGAACTATCTTTAACAAACAAAACAAACAAAAAAAAACCCAGAGAATTTATTGCTTCATTTTCTTCATTCTTTTAGCTTCCATTTTATTAACATGGACTAAAAATACTGGTTCTCCATTATTCCAGTTAATGTGAGTGGAATTATTTTCTTACCTATAACTACTTTCTCATGTTCTTATTTTTATCACCATTATTACTCCCAAGGCAAGAAGAAACTATGTAACTAATTACAAATTCTTTCTATCTCTAGACTAAGTAAAAATTAAGTCAATGCTTTTGCTTTCTTTGTCCCTTAATAATTGGAAGATGCAATGTCAGACAGATAGAACTATATAGCTCAGGTTTAGAGTAAAAATCCATTTATCAAAGCAGTTATTTTTTACTTCTAAATAAGGAAAAGCAACAAATAAAATAAGATACTTCTCACAGCCAAGTAAACTATAAACAAAAGACAGCCTAAGTAGTGGAAAAAAGCATTTATAAATCTTCTATTTGAGAAGTTAATAAAAATATATGAAGTAGTCAAGGCTAGAGAAAATAATTCAATCAAAATGGATAAATATTTGGAATAGACTTTTATCCAAAGATCTCTACACTTGATCCTAGCCAAAAGGCTGAAAGCCATCCTAAAATTTCTAGAAAAATAAAAAGAAATGTAAAACCAAACCAAAACAGATATGTACCATGTGTACATATCTATACCTGTACACACACAACAGAGGAGCAGAGAAATATTATTTATCTATCAAAAGATAAAAAATACCTTCACTTAACTTTTATTTTTTTGCTTTTGGCATAACTGGCAGTTTACATCTGAAGAGTATTTTGGAATCATGTGGTACTATGTTGTGTATGTAAATATTTTAGGGGATTACTATGTTACTCACCCTAACCTGATTGGTGATTGTGCTCTACCCTAGGGTGTGACCTGGCATTCTGCCCCCACCCTAGGGTAGTACCTGATTCTGCTTCCACCATTGGTTGGGATCTGATCCCACCATTGGGCGGTACCTGATTCTGGGGGATAAAAACAAGGGTCTGTGGAAGGCTGGGGCTTTTTTGCTGGAACGGAGGCTGAGTTTTGGGACTTCAGTCTTGTCCACCGAATAAAGCTAATATTTCCACAAGCCCTACTGTCTGCGAGCTGTTTACCAGCCGTTTCACCTCAGAACCGTCAGCTAGACAGGGTGGCAGATGCGTGCTCCGAGCTGGAAGAGAAAGGCCTCATCCTCCATCTCTCTATCAGTCAACCTCTCCAGGGACTGACTTGCAACAGTACTAGACACTGAACCTGGTACTGCTGAATGCAAAGCATGCACCCAACCATTCATTGAGCTCCCTCACCTGGAGTTCCTCTAGCCTGAAATCCTGTAGCCTGGATGACTCTTCAGAGCATAATACTATGTGAAATAACTCAAAGAAAAGCAAATAATGTATCATCTTAATATATAATGATTCTAAAATAACTAATTTCAAAAATAATAGCAGATCAATTGTTGCCAGGTCTGAGAATAATAGGTAGGAGATATAGGTAATAGTTACCGTATAACTTCTATGGATGTGCTTTTCAGAATGGTAAATCCATTTCCTGATTCAGTATCATGTCTCTGAATGTTATTCAGATAGTAGACCTTAAAAGTCTCATCAAGATAAATTAAAACTTTTACAGTATTTGGTGATTTTTGACTAAATTTATTGACAATCATTGTGAAGAAACACAAAATCATTATGTTGTATACCATCAATAAATACAATGTTATTCTCATTGTATCTTAGTAAGACTAGAAAAAATTGTAATATATTTATTTAAGCATCATAATTAAAGACTAGAAAAAATTAAGACACCACAGACCTGTCTCTAAAATTTGGGTCCTGAGCTGGAGTACTTTCTTGTACACAGCTGACCTGGGCTTTATTTCTGTCACCGCATATGCTAGGAGTAATCCCTGAGCACAGCAGGCTGTGGCTCAAAAGAAAGAAAATGGAGTCTTAAATGTATTTTTAATAAATACCTTTCATAAGAGAGTAATTTGTACCTGAAATTTTATAGTAAACAGTTGGGTTATACATATATATGTATATATAGACATAATTAGGTGGTTATACTAACATGTAAAATTAGTTTGAAATTAAGGGAAAACATTAAGACAAAAATCTAATTGTGGTACTAATGGCTAACAGTAAAAGAAGTTTAGTTCTTAAAGAAATAGATGGAGCTGGAGCGAGCTGACATGACATGAGGCTCTTGCCTTGTATGTGGCTGCTGTGACCATGTTTCTGGTTTGAAACCCTGGCATCACAAGTGATCTCATGAGCACAATGAGATGTCGCTTCTAAACACCAGAGTTACAAGCAGTTTCTGTGCACCTGTGTGTCCCTAAAAAAAAAAAACAAACTAAAATAGTACATACACAAACAGACAGACACA
This sequence comes from Suncus etruscus, assembly GCF_024139225.1. Lineage (NCBI taxonomy): Eukaryota > Metazoa > Chordata > Mammalia > Eulipotyphla > Soricidae > Suncus > Suncus etruscus. The sequence goes on from NC_064863.1 coordinate 78,829,751, forward strand.
CGTACACACACACTCTCACACACACACACCACAAAAATATCAGGGAAGCTATTTGTTAATAAAAAGGAAAGAAGAATTATTTGTTGAGTATTCTTGCCAGCAAGATTATTCAGTTAGTCTATCTGTGATGAGTATAGGAGTTGATATCTTCTTTTTTTTTTTTTTTTTGGTTTTGGGGCCACACCCAGTGACACTCAGGGGTTACTCCTGGCTATGTGCTCAGAAATAGCTCCTGGCTTAGAGACCATGTGGTTCGGAGATTGAACCAGGTCCATCCTGTGTAAGCTGCGTGTAAGGCAAACACTTTACCTTTGAGCTATCTCTCTGGCCCCTAGAAATTGATATCTTTTAAGGGTTTCTAGATAAATTGAATGTACATCCAATGTAATAGCATGATAATTTTCCAGTTTTAGTAAATCTTTAAAATACCTTGTTAATTTGTCTACAGTACATATTTATGGAACAATGCTAATATTTAGATTTACTTAATGTGGCATCTAGAAATAATTACTTTTCAACATCAAGTACTCAAGTGCTATAGTTCTTGCATAATAATTTGCTCTTCATCTCTATAACCTCTTTTATACCAACCAAGGCATGGTAGGAGCCATCCTAGAACCATACTATTGCCTAGAGCAGAGCAAATTTCCATCAAATTGTTTGATTTGTTTTCCAACCTCTTCAATCTCCTTTCAATTCCATTCTATTTTGATGTGGTTTTTAATCTTTTTTTTTTTACCTCTGACTTTGAAATAGACATATTTTTGTGGTCCACTAAGGCAGAAAGAAAATCCATTATTTCTAGTGTATATACAGAGGGGACCACTTATACTAGCAACCCTGGGGGTAAAGGAGAGGGATATGGGATGCATGCTGGGAACAGGGGTGGAGGGAGGACAACATTGGTGGTGGGAATACCCCTGATTCAATGTTGTTATGTACCTAAATTATTACTCTGAAAGATTTGTAATCCACTTTGGTCAAAATAAAAATTAAATAGTGTATATATCAATAATTATAATTTGACTGATAAATGATTCAGACATAATAGGCATTAAAAAACAATCAGTTTTTGGTGGAATAACAATACATTTTTGCAGACCATATCAGTAAACCAGAAGTTTCCCATTATACTTATAATTTATTCATCTCTTAGCATTGAACTTATTTGTGGCCTTTTTCTTAGATCTCCTGTTTATTTCATGCTGCCTCTCCTTTTGCCTTTCCTGTGTCCCTATGCAGTTATCTTACTGTCTTTTATAGCTGTATTATATTCTGTATCTTCCATAAACAATAATTCCTTGAGATGGCAAATGGTGGCTTATTTTATAGTCCTAGTGCCTGTCTCATTTCCTTATTATAAAGTGTACTACAAACTCAAAGTCTAAAAGACAAAGCATAATAAAAACTACAATTGTGAAATGTTTCATCTCAATTATAATACAATTGAAATGCAGATATAGTTTTTTCTCTAAATATAATTTATTCATGGTATTTCTTTTCCCAAATTACCATGAATAAGTCAGACCAGGCTAGAGTCCATTTAGCTGTGAATAAAAAGTTTACACACAGTTGACTCAATTTTCCAAAACTATTGGAGAAGAACAAAAGAAGATAATCCAAAAATCACTTCTACTTGTGTCTAGAATACGTTTTGTCATGACTTTGGTATAAGCATGATGAATGTTCTAGGAATTCTCAACATTGCCTACAAAAGACTGAAACTATACCTGGAAGAACTGATTCTCCAGAAGCCACAAACTGCTCCAATGTTTGGTTCTCCCACAGACTTTTTATATGACCTACTTTTTTCAAGGACATCTCTGAGGGCTAAAGGGGAAACTATTGAAGTAATACAGAAGGACAAAGAACTAGTGGTCCTAATGTTTTGCATTTTTGTTGTTGTTGTTGTTGTTGTTCATTTGTTTTTTATCTAGGACTCTTCCCCCTAAAATGGGGGCTTTCTTATTTCTTTTTATTCAGTTTATACTGGTTTGAATCCCAGCACCTATCTTGTTCCCCAAGCATTGCTTAGAGTGACCCCTGAGAGCCAGCAGTAAGTCCTGAGCACTGTTGACTGTGACCCAAGAAACAAAATAACAATAACAGGACTGTTTAGAACCAGAAGGTAAGATACTTGCTTTACATATGGAAGACCTGGATTGATCCCCAGCAATGGATCTGGTTGCTTGATCATAGAGGCAGAAGAACAGCTGCAATTTCCTTCTCTCCTATTTCCAAAAATGTGAACGAATCGGAAATAATAATTTAAGAATTTTCTTTTATAGTACTCATATGTAAGGATAGAGGACAGATTATTGCCTGGTCAATAACACTGATCAATTAGCACTGTCCTTAATAAGGTTTTTCCTTACATTTTTAGTCATTATGATATATTTAGTTAAATCATATTTCCAAACTTGCCAACCATTTTGTGGCTAAGATTTTAAAAAGAGACCATCAAGAGATATCTCAATTATATTGTTCACATTTCTTTTTGAGGCATGGAGGTATGCATGGTGATGCTCAAAACTTACTCCTGGACTGTCCTTAAGGATCACTCTTGGTGGGTGGTAATCTGGAAATTTTCTGTAGTGCTAGGGATCAACTTTGGTTGCCCTTTGCAAGGGAAGTGCCTGATCTCCCGTCTGATCTGTTTTGCTCCTAAATCTCAAATAATATAATACTATTTCCTAAGTCAAAATTCTGAACTGTTTACTTCCATTATGTGAAAAATATGCACATATGTTTATCTATTTGTTCTTGATCTCTCATTTGTCACAAGATATTTGTATATCTTCCTGATCTTAGATGTGTATTTCTTCCAAACCATGATTGCAGTGTTAAGTAAGCACTATATAACATAGGTGTGTATATATTTTCTCAAATTGTTTTGTCTAGGTATTGAAGACTGAATTATTAGTTTATATGATACTTCTCTTTTTAAAGTTTCTTGGGGCTTACATCTGGTAATGCTTGAGGCTTACTTCTAACTCTTTGCTCAAGGATACTCCTGATATGCTACACAGTACTAGGGATAAAACCATGTGACCGGGCCCAGAGAGATAGCACAGCGGTGTTTGCCTTGCAATCAGCCAATCCAGGACCAAAGGTGGTTGGTTTGAGTCCCGGTGTCCCATATGGTCCCCCGTGCCTGCCAGGAGTTGTTTCTGAGCAGATAGCCAGGAGTAACCCCTGAGCACCACTGGGTATGGCCCAAAAACCAAAAACAAAACAAAACAAAACAAAACAAAACAAACAAACTTCATGTGACCACATGCAAATGAAGAACACAGGCATACATGTATAAAAGACCCCCTCTCTCTCTCAAGGTAATTGATTCTTGAGATTAATAAAAACAATAGAGAGGAGTCTGAGAAGTCACTTCATCACCTGCTACCACTCAGGCACCCCTATTGAGGAAGATCTAGCAGGAAAAAAGACCAGGATAGGAATATCAAAGATCATCATCAAGTACCCCAACCCTTCCCCAGGGCAACCACCTTTGCAACATGATCCCAAATTCTCACACGAGGCAAGTTGGAAAAACCCTCTCCAATTAAATTGGAATAAAGGAGATGAGCATATGTGTTGCTTATGTGGGGAGCCTAGCTGATAAAACCTAGAACATAAGACACCTCAGTAATTCCTAATCTGGTCACCCACGTGACCAAAGGCGCCCATGCCTTGAGAACAAAGGAAATAGACAAATAAAGTAATTCAAAGCAGCCCAATACATCCAGCCAGAAAGAAAGATATAGAGCAACTTGCCTTTGTGTTAGCAAAACGTTATTAGTATTACAGCTGAGTTTCTATTTATACTTGTTGAGTATAATTTATAGAACTCTGTTTGAATCTTATGCCTTCTAGTAAAACGTGCTCAGGTCTACCTCTTTGCCCCTCCCTATTACCTGCCCCAGTTTATGATAATGAATGCTTGTAACTGTGATTGGTGGAAAACTTGTAACACCTTCTGACGTATTTCAGCCCTTAAAAGCTGATCCCCCAACAATAAACTTTCCTTTTTGAACAGCATGCGTTGTCTTGAAGGCTTCTCTTACTAATTTCTCTAGTTCTTCTTTACAGGTTGGTTCTGCTCGGGTGAACCCACTAATAACTAGCAACCTTCATTTCCACACCCCCGCGGGTCGGGGGTCTCCCACGGGAGGTTGCATTGCTTAGATACATGGTGCCTGAGCACCTGCCATTATATCTCTCCTCCTTTGATATATACTTTCCTACTTTCATGCTGGGTTGTGTGGGGATCTCTCCACCAGTAGAGAAGCCTGAACTCTCCTTTGAGTATCCTATTTAATACTCTCTTTCTCTTTTTCTTATCCTCTCTCTCCCCTTCCTCCACACTTCTAAATAAAATTTATTTTTACTTCACTGTTTGTTCCCCCACCCCCAGAAATTATTTTCTTTGAGGGAAGGATATGGACCCAAATGGCCTGGGTTATGTATCGGGAGTTCTGGCTTCTAAACATCTTGCACCTGTTTCTGTGAATAAAAACATTAGAACATTATTTTAAGCCTCTAAATAGAGCCGTTTATTGAACCCCTGCTCTATCTAAACAACTGTATTTGTAGCTGTGGGTCTCTTTGAAGTATAAAGGAGAATATGAACTTAGTGATTTTTTTCTTTCTCTCCATTTCCTTCCTTTCTTGTTATGTACTTTGGAGCCTACAGTGTTCGAGACATCTGTCATTTAGACTGTGTATTTCTTATAAATACCACATATAAGTGACATCATTCTGTATTTATCCTTCTGGCTTAATTAATTTAATATAATATCTTTTAATTTCATCATGTTGTGGCAAATTGCATGATTGCAGCATTCCTTATAGCTATGAAGTATTCCATTGTATATCTGTGCTACATCTTCATGGTTCACTCATCTGTTGTTGGATATCTAGGTTGATTCTAAGACTTAGCTATTTTACTGAGTGCTGCAAGAGCTGTGCTTGCATTCTTTTGAATGAATGATTTTTAGTCCTGGAGATAGATAACGCAAAGGGGGATTTCTGGGTCATATGGCAGCTCAATTTTGAGAACCCTCCATACTGTTTTCCATAGATGTTGGAACAGGCAGCATTCCCACTAACAGTGAATGAGAGTTTGTTTCTTAACACATTCCGCCAACAGATATTGCTCCTAGTATTTTTATTACATGTTATATTCACTGCTATAAGATGATATCTCTTTGTTGACTTGATTTGGATTTTCCTAAAGAGAAGTGACGAACATTTTTCATGTGTCTGTTGGCCATTCGTTGGTCTTGTTCAGAGAAGTTTCTGTTCAGTTCCTCTCCACATTTTTGATGGGGATTTTAGGTTTTGTGGAGTTAACTTTTGTGAGTACTTTGTATATCCTAGATATCAACCCTTTATCTGAGGTGTTGAGTGCAAAAGTTTTCTCCAATCAAGGGGCTAGAGTGGTGGTACAAGGGGTAAAGCATCTGCCTTGCCAGCGCTAGCCTAGGATGAACCACAGTCAATCCCTTATGGTCCCCTAAGCCATGGGCGATTTCTAAACACATAGCCAAGAGTAACTCCTGAGCATCAGTCACTGATGCTCAAACAAAACAAAAACAAAAACAAACAAAAACAAAAAAAAGGAAAAGAAAATTTTTTCTCCCTTTTGGTTAGCTGTCTTTTAATTTTAGCCAGTGTTTCTTTTGCCATACAGAAAATTTTTATTTTGATGTAGTCCTTTTTACTTAGGTTTGATGCAATAGCTCTTGCTATTCTATCATAGAAGACTTTTTTGAGGTTTAAGTCTTGGAGTGTTCGGATTCTGGTTTGATCTCAATGTCTTTAATCTTTTATTTTTGTGTAGGGTATGAGATATGGATCAATCTTTAATTTCTTACAAGTGGTTATCCAATTGTTCCAATACCATTTGTTGTAGAGACTGTCTTCATTCCATTTCAAATTCTTCATTACCTTGTCAAAGATTAGCTGACCATATACTTGGGGTCTTGTCACTGGGCATTTTATTCTATTTTATTTTGACCCATTGGTATGAAAGTCTTTGTTTCAGTATCATGCTGTTTTGATCTAGATTTCTGTGTCTTTGTTTATCAGATACTTTACATTTTCTTCCAATGTTTTGTTTCTCCGTTCTTTATTGACTTTGTCACTCCTATCTTGTAATTTGTCTTTAATTTCATCTATGCAATTCTCCACATATGTAATTCTGCTACTTTTGCTTACTAACAAGTTCTTTTGTTCCTTCAGTGTCATTTGTATGGATTCTCTCACCTTCTGAAAGAGTGCTTCTTTGAGTTAGTTGAATTGTTCATCTATAAATTGCTTAATTTTGCAGTTTAGTGACTCCTTTATTTCTATTGCTAATATACTAAGTGTTGATTTTAGGTCCTCATCTATATGATCACGTTTGTTTTTGTGGGCTTGAAAATTTGCCAGAATTTCTCTTCATATCCCCAACTGCAGGACTCTTTCTTAGTTTCCTCATTGTTCTTTGCATTTGGTGGGTTGGGTTGGAATGCTGGAGTTTCAAGGTGGTTTTAAAAGTGATCTATTGAACTGTGTTTGTATAAGAGGTAGTTAGAGTTATGTTTTATTTAGAAATTATTTTTCTAAACCATAGAGGTTATCTTAAGTTATGATAGAAATATAGCAAACTAGTTAATTGCTTTGTTTTTCTAGTTTGGGGGCTTTATATATTTTCTAACAGAGAGAAGTGCTAGTTCTGATTTGCCCGGCCCTAGAACTATATAGTATAAATTGAAAAGTCTATGCATCTTGGGAAGGGGGTCCCCACAGACCTGTGGTGCAGCTGGGCCTCCCTCTAGTGGTGAAACCCAGAAATAGGCCTGGGGAAGTTTTGGAGAAAAATCGGTATGTTTATTGAGTGATGACAGGGGTTAGGCCACTGAGATAGTGTCTGCGCATTTTGGGAAGAGATGGGTGGGTGGGGTTTCCTACTGACCTGTAGTGCAGTCAAGCTTCTGGCTAGTGGCTAGAAGACTATATTGCCATATTTTACATGCATGTGGTAATGAGAATATTAAATAAATAGCACAGCAAAAAGATAAAATGGAAAATTAATATAGCTTTACATATCTTTGTAATATATCTTAATCCCCTCACTAGGTCATTAAGTCATTACTGAAGGGTTTACTAAGCTATTTGTTGTTAGCTGATCTTTCTGTTATTTAATTTTGTTTCTTAACATTAGGCAATTTTGAATTCACATTGACATTTAATTTGTTGTATTCCTATAGCCACATATGCCACCAAGTGGTCCAAGAATTCCAAGCTCTGTGACTAGTATTTTAGCCTCTGTGGGGCATGTTTTCTCTGCCACCTGTATGAACAATAGTTCAATCACTGTGGAAAAAACTTCCCTGATTACTGCCCTGGCTGGGCTATAGTTCTTTTTTTTTTTTTTTTTTTTTGATAATTCTTAGAAGGTCCTTGCTTAATTTCCTCACCTGCTTTATTCAAACATGCTTAGGTGCAGTTAAGATGCTTCTGATAAGGTCTCAGTATATGCCCATGAGTAGGGATAAGAGCAAGGAAATTCAAGGAGTCAAAGATTTGACTCAGGTTCATAAGAGGAGGAGGAAATGGAGTCCTGGATTCTGAACAAGGAGAGACAACATTTTGTAAAGACCACATGGCAGGTTTCTCTTAAGTTCTGAACAAGGAGAAATGTCATTTTGTAAGACCACATGGTATAAGCCACATGCTAGGTTTCCTCAAACCGATTTCCATTATCACCACCCCAAGCTACCTGGCCATACCAGGTAGCCTATAGAAGGACACAAAGGAGCAGTAGGTAGGTATCCCTAGCTAACAGCTCATCATTTTAAATATCATAAAAAAGTTAGAACCTCCCTATATCCCTTCCTATATAAATCGCTTCATGACCTTAGACAGGATTCATCTTTGGCAGGAAAGAACCTTGACCCATCAGTTAGGAGCTGTTGGTAGATAGATTAAAGTTTTGTTCAGCTTTACTCCAGTTGCATGGTCTTGTCCTTCAACTCCAGACCCTAACAAAATAAAGTTTATGATTTGGAGCATTTGCCCATTTCTCTTATATAAATAAACATAGCATGACTAATTTCACATTATCAGCACTCCAAAGTGCAAAGTTGGAGATATATAAGCAATTGACCCTCAGGAACAATAAATATAAGTTATCTGAGGAGGAAGATCCTTCAGAACCAAATGGCAAAATTCACTCTTGAAATGACACAAATATTCAGCTAGCAATTTTCAAACTTTTTTCCCACAGAAAGCAACTTCTACTCCGGTGATCACCTAAATTCTTACATTTAATTTACTTAAATCTGTTGAGCACTTTTTGATATAGGGATTTCAATATTTTACTGGTGTATTTTGCCTACTCTTTAAGGTTCTAGAAGGTATATTTAATATGATGTGTCCATCGCACATATTAGAAACTGAAACTTCACAGTATTAAATAGTTGGATATGAAGACATTGAAGAAATAATAAGTTTAGCTAGAGAGTTGATAGTTGAGGTGAAGGGCAGAAAGTGGTGATCTAAGGACTCTTAATTTCTTTTTTTTTTTTTTTTTTTTTTTTTGGTTTTTGGGCCACACCCGTTTGACGCTCAGGGGTTACTCCTGGCTATGTGCTCAGAAATCGCCCCTGGCTTGGGGGGACCATATGGGACGCTGGGGGATCGAACCGCGGTCCTTCCTTGGCTAGCGCTTGCAAGGCAGACACCTTACCTCCAGCGCCACCTACCCGGCCCCAGGGCTCTTAATTTCTAAATGACCAGAATGCTAGTACCTCCAGGGAATGCCTTGTTGTTGGGGTCCTGTTTTCTCTTTTGCCCTACCTTTCTCCCAGAGGAAGATAATCCAGAGAGACTTTACATTAGCATCCTCTTCCATACACACCCTTTTCTGAGCTGTTAGCAAATTTAGAATTGATTAGCATTAAATAAATAAATGCCCTTCCTCCCTTGTTGATTAATAAATACTGTAAGTGGAGGATAGTCAGGGGTTTTTGTCCTGTGCTTTTCTTTCTTATGTTTGTCTTTTTTTTTTTTTTTTCATTTTCTCAGTATCCCTGCTTCAAATCCATTAACCTGGGGCTGAACTCTGGCATTAAATATTTTCTTAGTGAAATATGAGTAAAAGTAGTATGAGCTTACTATTACTTGAAGAATTTGAACTATTGTATAAAGTTGAATAAAGTCAAAATGACCATTCTTTTTGCCAATTGTTTGTGATTTAATTTTGCTTGCTTAGGGGGTACCAAATTGTGGTATCTGAGATCAAACCTGGAATGGATCTGTGAAAGGCAAGTGTCTTATCTTTGCACTCTTTCAAGCCCCAGAGTTCTTTTGGAAAATTTGTTCTAGAAGAAATATTTGCTGTATAATACTTTCAATTATAGATCCATCTTGATCTCTTCTGTCAATTCTGCTACATATAGCTATGCTTTTATTCAAAATATTCTGAAAGTTAAATCCTGACACCTGTATGGTTTTCTGAGCTTGCCAGCAGTGACTTCTGAGCGCAAAGTCAGGAGTAACCCCTGAGCATTCTGCCAGGTGTGATCTAATAAAAATATTTCTGAATTTTATTTACTTTTAAATCATAAATAATTATTTTATTTTAAATTGAGGGGCTGGAGAGATAGCACAGCATAAATTGAGTAGTTTGGCTTGCAACCATGTATGTCTTAGGAACATGATTTTATTCCTGTTCCTAATATATGATATCAGAAAACAACCAATTTTGCACCATACCTCTATCACAATGTAATGTATCCCATATAAAAGTGTAAAAGTACATATGTGCAGGGGAAAGTGTCACAGAATTCAATGTACATTTGAGGTGTGCAGTTTAAAACTGAGATACGGTATTATACAGTATTGACCTAGCTCTAAATATTAATTGGAAAATAGAACTTATAATTTCTTTTTTTGCATTTTTTATTTTTTATTTTTAATTATGAGGAGAAAGATGCAAAGAAAGAGGACCAGGTAAAGTTACAGTGGAAGGACATCAGCCATAAACAGAATTCTCAGTAGTCCCATTGCTGATATCTGAACTTTGAACTTTCAGCCAAAGAACATTAAGAAAAAAAAAAAAACAGAACCCATGTACAATTACTTTGTCCTCAAGTCCCCAGATTATAGTACATAATATTTCTTAGCAGCACACAAAGCAATCTAAAGATATAAAGCTTATGTAACTCCTTAAACATTGAAGGCAAAGTACTTTTTTACATTTCTATGCACATGTATCTTAGTTTATGTGAACCTCAAAAGTTTAAGTGGCTTGTTTTTCTTAAGGATTAGAGTCAAAGGAGCACAGTAAAAACGGTGTTAGAGTGGCAATTATTGTTTGCATAGGCCCACCAAAATATGAGGGACATGGAAAGGAAAAGCCTTGGCCTAAATACAAGGAGACCCTACCCCTGAAGTTTCCTGGCATAAGACCAACTCTAGGCTCCAGGCAAACTAGTTTGTCCAATCCAGGGCATTGTCTGTAGTGCCAATACACTTTTATTTTTCACACAGTCTCTGTTGTTGGTATCATATTTCTGTACTAAAGACCCTGGAATCTGCATTTCCTATATTGCAGGATGGTGCAGAGCATCCTCTCATTTCATCTCACAATTAAAGGGCAATGCAGAGAACCCTGTCCTGTAAGCAGGTCATTGTTGTTATCAAGTCTTCTTAGTGTTAAAGGAAGTCTCTTTTGAGCAGGTCGATGTCAGAGCCATGGTAGGGTCTTCCCTGGCAGAGAATTGCTTCCAGGTGTTGTTATAAAAAACCTTGGATGTTTCTTAGATAGCTTCCCTGGTTCAGGGGTGAATGGAGGATGCCCATTCTTCTGAGGCCTGTGCCAGGTCATTATATCAATAGAACTTATAATTTCAAAAAAAAAACTATGCCACTTCTATTTATTTGGCATAATTTTTCATCATTTAAAAATAATTTTAAGGGGCTTAAGCAATAGTACAGCAGTAGGCCCTTTGTCTTGCATGCAGCTGACCCAGGACAAACCTGGGTTCGATTCCCGGAGTCCCATGGTCTCCCGAGCCAGGAACAATTTCTGAGCACATAGCCAGGTGTAACCCCTGAGCTTTACTGGTGTGCTCCCCCCAAATAATAATTTTAAGAAGTTCTTTAAAATTCAAGACGTGCAATTCATTTCCATTTTAACTTGTAGTATGCCTCCAAATCATTGTATAGTCATTTAAGATCTGCAGCCATGAGGCTGGAGCAGTGGCACAGCGATAAGGCAGTTTGCAGTTCAACATCCGCCGCCATGGTTCAGATGGCCCCCCAATCCAGGAGCGATTTCTGAGCACATTGCCAGGAGTAACCCCTGAGCATCACAAGGTGTGCCCCCCACCAAAAAAAAAAAGTTAAATATCTGCTGCCATGACAGGTCAGAAAACTATTACAATAGTCTGTACATTTATTGATAGGCTATTGCTTTTGATATTAATTAATTCAGGATAAACCATTGCTGAGAAAAATTATACTAACATTATTTGGCTATGGTAATCTTACAAATATAATTGTTGGCATTTCTTATACTTTGCATTATTAACATTGCTGTTTTTATACTCCACTAGGGTGGTGTAACAATTTTAGAATATCTATCCCAGAGGGGCAGGAGATAGCACAGTGATGGAGTATTTGCTTTGCACATGGCTGACCCCAGACAGACCCAGGTTGATTCCTGGCACCCCATCTATGGTCCTCTGAGCCTGCCAGGAGCGATTTCTGAGTGCAGAGCCAGGAGTAATCACTGAGCTCCACTGGGTGTGACCCCTCACCAAAAAACAAACAAACAAACAAAACTATCCTTGAAAATGTATGTTTCCATCTACTGTTCTCTCATTCCTATTTTCTTTCCAAAAATAATGAACATTTTGCCCCTCTCCAAAAAGTAAAGCTTCAGATTTAATTCAGAACATTTGTTCTTGATTTTTTAATATCTGCAATGATTATCCTCTAGATATCAAGAAGTCTGGTTTTTCCTCATTTTCTATTAGGACTTAATGAGAACTAAATAAGCCCTTCCCTAAATACTTTATTTAAAACTGTGATCCTCCTGTAGTATTGCTTGTTGCCTTCATCACATGATACAGTGTTTATTATGAAAGCAAATATAGTGGAAGGGACATTTGTGGCATAAGTATAAAAAAATTCAGTTCCTTCTACCAAGTTCCTTGCTTAATCTTTGAGTCACACAATGAGAATCTGAACAAAGAACCTACATGAGAAGCCAATCGCTCCAAAGTGGTATATCATAAGGGGAAAATCATAATGTTTTTACTCATAATGGGGAAGGAAGAAGCTACTTTCCTTTTTTGAAAATTTTGTTGCCTTGAATCTAATCTCTAATCTATGGTGTATAAATAAAATCTCCCAGGGAGTCAGCTGGCTCTCCTGCTTTTGATTTTCTACTTAAGGGTGCCTCCAAGTTTCTGGGCTCATTCCTCCTTGAAATGTATATTCTTTGGAAGGTTTTAGTCTTTCTAGCACCTGAGGGAAAAAATTAAGGTACTTTTTCTGGAATTATGATCAGTAAAGTAAGCAAATTATTACAGATCTAATTTCCATAAGCTTATGAAAAGTCCCAAGAGGTCAGATTTCATTAAACAAATATCAAGAAATATAAGGGTAGTTTACTCTTTCCAAAGGCATTCTGCTGAAAACTGGCTTCTAATGACTCCCTCAAAAATTGTCAGTATTCCTCCGGGCCTTCAGGCTCGGGAAGGGAAGAACCTCTTTCCTTCCTGGGAGCTGAGGTGGGAGGTCCTGTCAGCATGGCGTCTGGCAGCCCTCTGCCATGCCAAAGGCTGCTTTAACCAGGCCTAGAAAGGGGTGCAGGACATGGGTCACCCCAGCAACCCCTACCTCCTTTCTCCGGTACTCCAGGGCTTTCCCTGGCCACATGGCGGGGCAAACCAGTGAGGTGGGTCCCTTGGAGGAGTTTGTGGGTGTTCCTAGGCTTGCCCCATTTCCCTCCCATCTCCAAAGGGAGAGTCTGGGGGAGGGGGCTTCGACCCCTGGGCCTTCAGGCTCAGGAAGGGAGAACCTCTTTCCATCCTGGGAGCTGAGCTGGGAGGTCCTGCAGCATGGCGTCTGGCAGCCCTCCGCTGTGCCAAAGGCTGCTTTAACCAGGCCTAGGAAGGGGGTGCGGGACATGGGTCATAATAGGTTCTGGCATTAATACTTATCAGGGAAGTTTCCTTATTAAACCTGTCCATTGCAAAACCGTGCGAGGTCGCGCGGAACATTATAAGAAATATATGGATATCATTGTGTTTCATCTGCTAGTCATTTTCTGAACATTGTCCGTGTGCTCCTTTTATTCCTTTACTCTCTCACTCCCATCTCTTGTTACCACACATTTAACCGTTTTCTGTACTAATGATTTTTGTTTTGGCCAAGGTGGATTACATATCTTTCACAGTAATTTTTCGGTGGAGTCTGAAGCTTCAGCAGGCAATGCGTCACGGCAAGGTTTCATGCTGTAGGCTTTTTGGCCAAGATAAGGTGAAGATGCAGCCTCAGTTGCCCCCCACAGCCTCCTCTCTCCTTCCTCCCTGTCCCAGGGTTATTCCTGGACACCTGCTCAGGGTCCCAGCAAGTGAGTTCCAGTGAGGTGCAATTTAAAAGAGACCCCAGGTTTCCTTGTTCATGCAAGGGGCTGGGAGGGGACTGCTGAACTGTCAACTTCCAGCAATTAGGAAGCAAAAGCCTCTCAGGGGAGTCAGAAGCTTCAGCAGGCAACAAGTGGAGGACATGGCTCCATGCTCTCTTCGTTTGTCCAAATCACAGACCAAAGTGGTGTCTTGGAAACACCCCCTCCCTCTTGACTATTTCTAAAATATAAAAGGGTCACGTATCTCCTTTGTATATCTCAGATGTATTGCCTTAACATCTATAACTCTTTTCAAATATCCTCATATAGTGACAATTTTGCTCACTGGATTTGTTATTTGATTGTTTGATTTTCCCCCTTTGAGATCTGTTTTATAAGCAATACTGGTAGAAGAGTAGAGTATCACTGTATAGATATCATATTTGTACCAAGTTACGGGGAATGTTGGACTTTATTCGTCAGCCCCCAGATGCATCAACAATATCTTGTGGCATTGCTTCTCTTTTGCACAGGCACATTAAAATGGGGAAATAATACGTATGCAAACAAGTTCTTATCAAATAGAGATGGGGGACACAAATTTGGTAATGTAATTAGGCCTTTTACCCTGAACATTGGCATAATGATTTGGCTCAGGCCTCAGAAGAATGGGCATCACCCATACACACCTGAACAATGGATACCATCTACGGAAACAACCACAATTGTCTTCAACATTACCCGGATCCAAGCCTCTACCAAGGAAGACCTACCACTGCTTTGGCAGTGACTTACTCCCAAAGAGTGCTCCCAACACACCAGACGACTCAGCAACAGTCTGCATGCAGGGCAGATCCCTTCGCATTTAATGGTATGCTGAAACTAGAGGATGCTCCACATCAGCCTGACATCGATGAAAGAAATGTACAGAATCCAGAGTCTTTAAATATAAGAATCTGATACCAACAACAGCTGAAGTGTGAAAAAGTTTCACCGGGACCTTGAGAATGACTGGAGTTGGAAGGTCTGGTTTGCCTGGAACCCAGAGTCTATCTTATGCCAATAAACTGAGGTGAGGCCTTTTTAGTAATCAGGTCAAGAATTTTTTTCCATTTTCCCCATTTTTGGACCTATGCAAACAACGGCTCTTGCTACTATCACACCTTTACTTTCTTTTACTTTTATTCTTTAAGGAAAAAAAATACAACTTACTGGACTTAAAAACAATTGTAGTAGAATGCCGGTCTTGAATACAGGCGAGGGATGGGAAAGGGGAAGGGGGTAATGTTACAGTGGTGAAGGGGGTGTTCTGGTTATGACTGTAACCCAAATATGATCATGTTACTTAAAAAATATATTTAAAAAAAAGAAAAAAAATTGTCAGTATTTGTGATACCCACACATGTAACTCTTGTGGATACTATCCAGAAAAAGAAAAGCAATAATTTATTTTTTTATTATTTCAAAATGATTATTATATGATTATTATTTCAAAACTGTTAAGAATTACATAGCATAAATGTAGAACCATATCTTTGGAACTCTAAAGAGAAAATTTTAACATTATAAGTGCATAATCTTGAAACTCATGCCGAATTCCATCATGTCTCCCACATTCTGTAGCAGTGAAGAAAGATCACGGGCAGAGGATTTAAAAATATTATTACATCCATTGATATTCATCCTTTCTCTGACATAAGGATAAATGTGTAGAACATAAGGATAAATGGATTATAACACTGGTTATAAGCAAAAGAAGTTTTATTTTATGTTAATGGTTATTATAAAGTAGTGGTCTGGAAAGCACTTAGAGGGATATACCAGGATTACATCATGGCACAAGAAGGTATTTCTGGTCCTATACCATGAAGCCTGAAGAGATGGTGAGGAACCTGCCCTGGGAATCAGTAAGGTTAAGTACATACACTGTTTACTATCACTTTATTTTGGTATAAATTATGGGAAACCATCAGCCAACTACAGTTGAACTACAGGACAGTGGATGTTGTCACCATTTAAGAGCATCATATGGTGCAGCTCAAAAGTCATAGCAGACCTCAGGAGCCTTGAACTAGTCAATGTATACTATGAGTGATAAATATTCAGTGTAACATATAAAAACACATTCTGTCAGGCCCATCTTGTAATAACAAGAAAAAAAACCCCAATCTGGTGTTATTGTTAAAGTGTGTTTTTCTCTTCGGACATTAAATTCTCGCCAGACTTACCAATGCCATCACTAAGCTACACATGAGTTTTATATGATATGTTAACTGGTCAGTTAAATTTTGTTTGTGGGAACCATAGCAGTGCTCAGGGCTTATGACTGGCTACGCTCTCATGTATTACTCTTTGTGGGAGTACATGTGGCTCTGATGTAAGTCAAGGGCTTTCCCTAAAGTACTATGACTTTGACCTGCCAGATGAGTTTTGGAGAGAGCCACTGTTTTCAGAATGAATTGAGCTTAAGACTTTGCAGGAAAAGAAGTCAGTTGCAATCTTCACCTGAGCATTCTGTTTCTTGTATTTAAGCACTGAAAACAATTTAATAAGACAGAGTAAAGAAATTAGCTTTATTAAGGGAGGATTTTAAGAATGCAGAATTCTCCAGAGACATAAAAGAGCTCTATTAAAATAAATGAAAGGAAATTATAATCACACACTTAAAGAAAGGCCTGGGTAATCCTATAATAGGGTGCTACAAAGTAAAATAAAGAAATGATGTACCGGTAACCTAAATTAGGTGCAAGGTTATAGGAATGGAGTGCACAGTATTGGAGAGTTGCTTATTTAGTTCTTTTCTGAGCTACTTTGATTTGGGATTTTTATTCAGGGATAGAACATTTCCAAAGCAACCAAGAACCAAGAGTATCTTCATTCATGGAGACATTTTTTCATATATTTTAAATGACTTGTTTTTGATTTAAAAATTAGTAATAATAGTTTTCATAGATACTTTCACCACTGTACTCATCTCCAGCTCTTCCACAATTTCCATCCTCTCATTCATTCTCCCCTTTACCAAGAGTCCTAAGAGGAACTTGTTCTTGTTTCTTTATTATTTATTTATTGTTTGTTTCTTGTTTTATTTATCTATGCAAGGAGTTTCAGTTTTGAGCTGACACTTTTGAACTTTTGAACCTTGTTCCTGTGGCACGACTTTCCAGGTAAAATACTGTCTCACAGAATTTTTATTTTCTGACTCTCTAAAATGTATTGAGCAGGCTCCCCACACCCCAAAATTACCTACTTTCCTGGCTAGTGAGAGTGGTCTTTCCCTTAGATAGCGCTCCTGCACTTGTTCTAAGGAGGGTCAAATTTATAATACCATTGTCAAAGTTGTGCCTTCTAAAGGATTTGATGGCAGAGTTGGAAAAAACTTAGAAGGAAAGAAATGGAGACTGTGACAAAAAAAGGGCCCAGATGGCTTTAAGGGGATACTGTTGGAATGTCATGTGTGGCTCTGGCTTAATTACATGCTTGAGAAAAACTTTGTAGGTTGATTTATTTTAGGGAGTAGAAACATGCAGTGCTGCTCAGGGCTTGCACCTGACACTATGATCATGAATAATCCTGGCAGTGCTCAGGGGGGCCACATGCAGTGGAGGGAATCCCATTGGGTCATCCACATGTAAAAGAAAGTGCCTTTACCTTTTGTCTTGTGTCTCTAGTTTACTAAATTTTTGTTCATTTGGTATTGTTTTGGGAGCCATATATAGTGGTGTTGGGCTCTACTATGAGGTTGGGATTCATTTCCTGCTGTGTTCTGGGTACTATATACAATGCTGAAGAACCAGGTTGGCTGTATGGAAGACCATAACCCCTTTACTATTTCTACAAATTCAGGTTTTATTTTTTATTCTTAATGCTTGTTCCTTTATTTATTTGTGATCATGAAGTGATATTTTAAGATATGTCACTTTTTAGGTCTCCATTTGTTTTTCTCAAGTTACTGACCCTCACCACAAAGCTTGATGAGTTTAGTTAGAGAAATAACTACATTGAGAACTATCCTAACAATGAGAATGTATGAGGAAATAGAAAGCCTGTCTAGAGGGTACAGGTGGGGGTGGGGTGGGGGAGGGAGGGATAGTTGGGACATTGGTGGTGGGAATGTTGCACTATGATGGGGGGGTGTCCACTTATATGAACTGAAACCCAACCACAGTCATGTTTGTAACCAAGGTGTTTAAATATATATATATATATATTTATTAAGTTTTAGATAATTAGTAAACATATATTCTTGGGATACCATGAACCAATGGGACTTATCCCAAGTATACATGTTGTTCGATGTAGTTTCCCTAATATTTTGTTGAGGAATTTTGTATTACATTCAAAGGAAATTCTAAAATAATCTTCATTACAACCAGTATGAGGGAAATAAAGGACAATGCAGAAATAAATAGTCAAAATGTTCTGTTTTTATATTGTTTGGAAGAGAGTTTTGCTGGGTAGTGGACTCTAGGTTGAAAGTTTCTTTCATTCAGTAGTTTGAATATGTCATCCCATTCTTTTCTTACCTTGATTGTTTCAAATGGAAAATCTGATTTCATTTTTATGTTCTTCCCTTTGCATTTAAGGTTTTTCTTCTCCATTATTGCTATTTGAGTTACGATATGTTCTGTTCATATCTATTTTGCTTGGCATTCATTTTCTCATGGATTTGTAGAAGAGCCTCTTTCCAGAGAATGGGAAAATCCTCTATTATCTCTCACTACTTGTTCATTCTCTTTCCCTTTTTACTTCCCTTTTGGTATTTCTATTTCTATAATTCAGAGATTATTTATTTTATCTTATTTATTAGCTACCTTACATTTTGTTCCAATGTTTTGTCTTTCTTCTTTCTTTCTTTCTTTCTTTCTTTCTTTCTTTCTTTCTTTCTTTCTTTCTTTCTTTCTTTCTTTCTTTCTTCTTCTTTCTTTCTTTCTTCTTTCTTTCTTTCTTTCTTCTTTCTTTCTTTTCTTCTTTCTTTCTTCTTCTTTCTTTCTTTCTTCTTTCTTTCTTTCTTTCTTTCTTTCTTTCTTTCTTTCTTCTTTCTTTTTCTTTCTTTCTTTCTTTCTTTCTTTCTTTCTTTCTTTCTTTCTTTCTTTCTTTCTTTCTTTCTTTCTTTATCTTTCTTTCTTTCTTTCTTTCTTTCTTTCTTTTCTTTCTTTCTTTCTTTCTTTCTTCTTTTTTTGACTTCACTATCACTGCTTGCTTGTAAATTTTTTCTTGTTTTTTCGGCCACATCCGTTTGATGCTCAGGGATTACTTGTGGCTAAGCACTCAGAAATTGCGTCTGGCTTGGGGGACCATATGTGACACCTGGGGATTGAACCACAGTCTTTCCTTGGCTAGCGCTTGCAAGGCAGACACCTTACCTCTAGTGCCACCTTGCTGCCCCTGTTTCTTGTAATTTATCTTTTAAGTTCATCTATTGATTCTCTTCCTGTGTAATTCTACTACTATCCTTGTTAACTTGTTCTTTAGTTCCATCAGTTCCATTTGTATAGGTTCTCTCATCTCTGAAAGAGTTTTTTCTTTGAGTTGTTTGAATTATCTATAGATTTTCTTAATTTAGAATTTTAGTGACTCCTTGATTTCCATGGCTAAAATATTAACACATAAAAATCAAAGACCTTCTTATACACCAATAATGATATAGAAGAGATAGACATTTAAAAAAATTCTACTCACAGACAGTAATGTGACTGTTCCACTTCATTTCACAATTGTGTGCATCTTCTAGCCGATGAATCCCACCATACCATGTAGAAAAAAACCACACTACAAGTGTGAAGTGAGGAAAATTATGCAAGCCAACAACATGCATAGAGGAATGAATATGGCAGTTCTGATGAACTAAGAAGTGCTAGCCACCTAGTTAGCTCCTCAGGATAAAGTTTAGAAAAGAAATATTGGAGGATGTTTTCAGAACTCAAAGAAAGCATAGATTGAGTTGAATGGATAACAAATAAAAATCAATAGGAACCCCAGCAACAAAAACCCAGCTCCAAATCACCAAATAATAATCTGAAGAGTTTCTTAGGCCACGGGAAGTCTCATTCTAACCTCAAGTGCTTACTGTGCCTATGCTAAAAAAAAAAAGTGGGTACTAAGAGATAAATTTATAGCCTTGCAAGCACACAATCAGAAAGGAAAATGGGGCCTATAAAAAGCTTAATGACACAAATTAGAACATTAGAAGATTATCAACAGGAGCCAAAGTGATAGCATAGCAGTAGCATTTCCTTCATCTGGCTGACACAGAACAAACCTCAGTTCAAATCCCTGGCATCCCATATTAGCCCCAAGCCAGGAGCATTTTTTGAGTGAATAGCCAGGAATAATCCATGAGCATTACCAGGTGTGGCCCAAAACCAAAATATATCAATAAAAGGAACCAAAAATAGGTGGAAGAAGGAAATAAAAAGCTTAGAGAAAAAAAATCAATGAAGTGAAAATCAAAAATACAATTGAAAAATCAACGAAAGCAAAAGTTTTTCCTTTGACAAATAAACAAGATTTATAAAACACTAACAAAACTCACAAAAAATGGAGGAGAGAAACTTAATAAAGCAAATTAGAAATTAAAAGGAGATCTTTACAGGATACTGCAGAGATTCAAAGTGTAATCGGAGACTACTTTATGAAACTCTATTCCACAAAACATGAGAACCTGGAAGAAATGAATAAATTCTTGGATTCGTTATAATATTCTATTGCTTAAACTAGGATGATCTAATATATCTAAACAGGATTCATCACAGACTGAGGGGCTGTTAAATGGTAATCAAAAGTCTTGCCAAAAACGAAAGCCCAGGCCCAGATGATTTCACTAATGAATTCTTTCAAACCTTTTAAGAGGAACTACTACCAATTCTTATCAGGCTCTTTCATAAAAACTGAAGAAACAAGGAGACATCTCCCAAAATAGTTATTATGAGGCGAACATCATCTTCATATCAAAACCAAACAGAGATTCTGCAAAAAAAGAAAAACCACAGAACAATATCCTGACTAAACGATGCAAAGATCCTCAACAAAATGCTAGCAATAGAAAAAAATCTAGCAATAGGAATCCAATGCCTCATCAAAAAGGTCATGACATCATCACCAAGTAGGTTTCAATCCAGGAATGAATGGATGGTTTATCATACTATATCAATCGACCATATCAACAAAAATAAAAATGAATACCATATAATTATATCAATAGATTCAGAGAAAGCATTCAATAAGGACCATACCCATTCTTGATTAAAAAAAAACTATCATCAAGATAGGAATGAAAATAACTTTTCTCAATATAGTCAAGGTCATCTACCACAAGCCAATGGCAAATATTATTGTCAATGGGGATAAACTAAAAGCCTTTCCTCTAAAATCTGGTACAAGACAAGGCTGAACTCTCTCACCACTCTTATTCAACATAGTGCTGGGAGTTTTTGCCATAATGAGTAGGCGAGAATAAGAACCCATATATTTTATAATACAATGTCACCTTTTATAGTGAACATGTTTCATGAGGACCTGAATCCATAGAATCAGACAGCAGCTGTCAGTCAATCCCTGAATCCAGCTTCCATATGTAAAGGTGACACAGCTCCCTGCAACAACACCAGGAACCAAACTCCCAGTGGAAAATTCCCAACACTGCTCTGGTACCAGCATGTGCCAGTTTTGAAATGACATCCTGACAATGAGGAAATGGCAACGACTTGATCTAAGAGCAGGTGTTCTTACCTAATGGTAAGATGAAATCAAGACACACGGTCCTCTGATCTGTGCAAAAACCAGGATCATTAATTATAGAAGACTGACTTTGACACCTGCGACTGGGCAAACTTTTCCTGGGACCAATAGATCCTAACCTAGGCTTTGTCCTAGAATTTGTACAAAAACTAAGATCTCTAATTCCAGAGATAGACTTTGACAACTGTAACTGAGCAGAATTTCTGGAAACAAGTAAATACTCGCCTAGACTCCATAATAGGACCTGTGCAAAAACCAAGATCACTAATTGCAGAAGACTGATTACAATAAATGTGACAAAACAGAACATCTAGAACCATAATGATAGACTCTATGCTAGACTTCATCCTATGATCTTTTGAAATACAAGTAAATCAAGCTACAGCCACAGAAGACTGATTTTGTCATCCACAACAAAGCAAAATGTTTCCTGGCAACATATAAAGACCTTGGAGTTCAATAAGAAGCTTTTATGAAGCCTATAATTGTTCCTATGACAGTATGCTTCAAGGGTGGAGAAATCCTGTATCTCTAGGCCAGTGGTCAGTAAGCCACAGCTTACGAGCCACATGCAGCACTTTACAGTATTTTTTTAATTTATTTTTTTATATTTTATTTAAACACCCTGGTTACATACATGATTGTGTTTGGGTTTCAGTCATGTAAAGAACACCACCCATCACCAGTGCAACATTCCATCACCAATGTCCCAAATCTCCCTCCTCTCCACCCAACCCCCACCTGTACTCTAGACAGGCTTTCTATTTACCTCATACTTTCTCATTATTAGGATAGTTCAAAAGTAGTTATTTCTCTAATTAAACATATCCCTGTTCGTGGTGAGCTTCATGAGGTGAGCTGTAACGTCCAGCCCTGCTTTCTTTTGTGTCTGAAAATTATTATTGCAAGAATGTCTTTCATTTTTTCTTAAAACTTAAAGATGATTGAGACCATTCTGCATTTTTCTTCTCTCTCTCTGATTTATTTCACTCAGCAATAGATTCCATGTACATCCATGTATAGGAAAATTTCATCACTTCATCTCTCCTGACAGCTGCATAATATTCCATTGTATATATGTACCACAGTTTCTTTAGCTATTCATCTGTTAAAGGGCATCTTGGTTGTTTCCAGAGTCTTGATATGGTAAATAGTGCTGCAATAAATATAGGTGTAAGAAAGGGATTTCTGTAGTGTATTTTTGTGTTCCTAGGGTATATTCCTAGGAGTGATATAGCTGGATCATATGGGAGCTCGATTTCCAGTTTTCAAAGGAATCTCCATATCGCTTTCCATGAAGGTTGAACTAGACGGCATTCCCATCAGCAGTGGATAAAGTTCCTTTCTCTCCACATCCCCGCCAACACTGCTTGTTTTCATTCTTTGTGAAGTGTGCCAATCTCTGGGGTGTGAGGTGGTAACTCATAGTTGTTTTGATTTGCATCTCCCTGATGATTAGTGATGTGAACATTTTTTTCATGTGTCTTTTGGCCATTTGTTTTTCTTCCTTGTCAAAGTGTCTGTCCATTTCTTCTCCCCATTTTTGATGGAATTAGATGTTATTTTTCTTGTAAATTTCTGTCAGTGCCTTGTATATTTTGGAGATTAGCCCCTTATCTGATGGGTACAGGGTAAATAGATTCTCCCACTCAGTGGGTGACTCTTGTATCCTGGGCACTAGTTCTTTTGAATAGCAGAAGCTTCTCAGCTTAAATATATTCCCATATGTTAATCTCTGCTTTCACTTGCTTGGAGAGTGCAGTTTCCTCCTTGAATATGCTTGTAGTCTCAACGTCCTGAAGTGTTTTGCTTATGTGTTGTTCTATATATCTTATGGTTGGGGTCTGATATCAAGGTCTTTTATCCATTTGGGCTTTACCTTTGTACATGATGTTAACTGGGGGTCTAAGTTAAATTTTTTTAAGTGGCTAACCAGTTGTACCAACGCCACGTTGAAGAGGCTTTCTTTACACCATTTAGGATTTCTTGCTCCTTTATCAAAAATTAGGTGATTGTATGTCTATGGAACATTCTCAGAGTATTCAAGCCTATTGCACTGATCTGAGGTCCTGTCTTTATTTCAATACCATGCTGTTTTGATAACTATTGCTTTATAGTAAAGTTTAAGTTGGGGAAAGTAATTCCTTCCATATTATTTTTCCCAATAATTGCTTTAGCTATTCGAGGGTGTTTATCATTCCAAATGAATTTCAAAAGTGTTTGACCCACTTTTTTTGAAGAATGTCAAAAATCAATGGTCTTCTTGTTCACCAATAATGATAGAAAAGAAATTGACATTAAAAAAGTAATACCATTCACATTAGTGTCACACAAACTCAAATATCTTGGAGTCAGCTTAACTAAAGAGGCCGAAGGACCTATACAAAGAAAGGTAAAAAACACTGATTCAAGAAATAAAAGAGGACACAAAGAAATAGAGACATATACCCTGTTCATGGATTGGGAGGATTAACATCATTAAAATGAAATACTCCCCAGAGCATTGTACAGATTTAATGCAAAGATATCTATGACATTCTTCAAAGAAGTGGATCAAATATTTCTGAAATTTATTTGTAACAATAAATACTCACAAATAGCTATAGCAACCCTTCCAAAAAGAAGATAGGAGACATCACTTTCCCCAATTTTATATTTTGTTACAAAGTATAGTCATTAAACTGCATTATACTGAAATAGAGACAGACCCTCAGGTCAATGGAATAGACAAGTGTTCAGAGAATATTGCTCAGACATACAATCAATTGATTTTTGATAAAGTGGCAATGAATGCAAAATGGAGCAAGGAAAGCTTATTCAACAATAGTGTTGGGACACTTGTCAGCCACTTTCAAAACAGTGAACACAGACCTCCATCTAACACCATGCACAAAGGTCAAATTCAAATGGATTAAAGACCTTGATATCAGACAAATCATAAAGTATATAGAAGAATACATAGGTAAAAAAAATTCCATGACATTGAGACTAAAGGCATCTTCAAGGAGGAAATAGCAGTCTCCAAACAATTAGAAGTTGAGATAAACAGATTGGACTATAATTAAGCTGAGAAACTTCTGCAACTCAAAGGAAATACTGCCTAGAATACAAAAGCTATCCACAGAATGGGAGAAACTATTCATTGAATACCCATCAGATAAAGGGCTAATATTGAAGATATACAAATTACTGACAGATCTTAATAAGAAAAAACATCTAATCCTAAAAAAAATGGGAGAAGAAAGAAATAGGCATATAAAAATGCTCCACATCACTAATCATTAAGGAGATGCAAATCAAAACAACAATGAGGTATCATCTCATGCCACAGAGACTGGCACACATCACAAAGAACAGGAACAGTCAGTGCTGTTGGGGATGTGGAGAAAAGGAACTCTCATATACTGCTGGTGGGAATGCCATCTAGTCCAGCCTTTATGGAAAACAATATGAGATTCCTCAAAAAACTGGAAATTGAGCTTCCATATGATCCAGCTATACCACTCCTAAGGATATAACCTAGGAGCAAATAATACAATTCAAAAATACTTTCTTAACACCTATATTTATTGCAGCACATACTTATCATAGGAAGATCCTGAAAACAACCAAGATGCCCTTCAACAGATGAATGGCTAAAGAAACTGTGGTACATATACACAACGGAATATTATACAGTTGTGAGGAGAGATGAAGTCATGAAATTTTCCAATACATGGAAGTACATGGAATTACTATGCTGAGTTAAATAAGTCAGAGGGCGAGATATAGACACAGAATAGTTTCACTCATCTCTGGGCATTATTCTAATAATGCCCAGAGACAATAGAGATGACAGTTGGACAGACTGGCTTATGATATGAAGCTCACCACAAAGAGTGATGAGTGCAGTTAGAGAAATAACTACACTGACAACTATGGTGACATTGTCAATGAGTTGTGGATTGCATGTCTCAAATGCATGTGGGGGGATGAGGGAGATTGGGGACATTGCTGGTGGAAATGTTGCACTGGTGAAAGGGGGTGTTCTTTTATGACTGAAACCCAAATACACTTATGTTTGTAATCAAGGTCTTAAATAAAGATAATATTTAAAAAAAGAATCTCTCAAGGTATGATCCCAAATCTGGATAATATTCTTTCTTTAATGTAATATTCACAGTTTTATTTGAAATTTATAGGACTAACTTGACTTTAGTTCCATGTACTCAAGTGACAAGTATTAAAAAATGTTTGCTCTAAACATATTGGAATATATAAACTTATCTGAATATTTTTGGCAAAAAATCTATTGTTTACTCATGAGCTGTTAAGTGGTGAAGCTACATCTTTAGTTGGTACCTTCGATAGTTTATTCTAATGAAAATTCTGAGGCTGATTTCTATCTTTCAAACCTCCTGTTTCCCTTTCTCATCACCTCTTCTTAAACTCAATATTTTCCTTAGTTCAATAATTTCTATCTCTTCAGAGCTATCTTTAAAATAGACTATTGGTCTATTCAGACTGTTTGGACTGTTCGCTCTGCCTCTGATTAGCTGTGCAGAGTTGACATTTTCCCTTTTTTTGGCCAAAATTCCATTCGAACTTATTCAAAAGGCAGAAAATAAGGCATTGTGCTGAACCATTTTGCCCAAGCCTGCTACACTCACTGGGACCCCCTTTGGGAGGAGGAAAAATGGTTCAGCAAGTGGGGTTAAAGCCTGGAAATGAAGCACCCTCAAGAAGTTTCCCTTCTGGATCTTCCAGGCCAGGATCTCATGGCTTTGTAGTGGCCGTGGCTTTGAATGGAACACCAGCTGTCATTGCAATGAGGAGATCCTCAGTGGCTCATCCAGTGGGGGTCTGCGGGCAGCAGGAATGTGGACCCAAAATTTCTTCGCCAGAGTTTTTTTTTCAAGTGTAGGCATTAACACACAACCAGGAGAGGTCTTGGAGTGAAGGAGCATTTGTATAAAGCAATAGGGAGGAGAAATGCCAGGAAGGGTTCGATTGAAGTCAGTTCACTTAAGCCTAAAAGTAAGAAGGTATCTTTGCTCAGGGTTTCCACATTCAGAGAGGCAGGAAACCAGTCCTGAGTCTAAGGTTAGTTAAAATGAACCCCAGCAAGGAGCAAGCTTATGCAATAAGCGGTTGGAAACATGTTGGGAACAGTAGGGAGAAACTTTATATCCTCCAACTGCTGGAGGTCGGTCTGGATTTAGTTAATACCAGCTGCTCAGCACAGGAAAGGGACTAAGCCAAGCCCAGCCGCTCACTGCCTTGGGGAACTGCTGGCTGGGAAAAGCTTCCTTACCTGGGCTTTTTCCTGGGTGTTTTGAAAACCACCATCCTCCTTAGCAAGGCAGGAACAACAGGGATCCAAGGGTTTCTGGGACTTGCTTTGAGATCACCATGGTTTGTGCAGTAGCAGAAGGGACACTGCTCTCCATCTGAGTCAGAATCTAGGCCCCTAATTCTTCCCCAATCAGGGAACCTGGGGCGCACGGAGCAGAGACCAGTACCCCTGGAAAGCAACCCCATGACTATCCCCCCATCCTGTGAAGACTTTAGTAGAGGCCTTGGCTCTCCCTAGCCCGCGGTAGGAGGAGCCCGCGAGCTCCGAGCCCTGCGCGTGGACGTGCCAGAGTGCACGCAGCTTCTGGCTAAGGCAGATCCACGTTGCGGCCAAGTTCGTGCGCCCGGGCGCAGGGCGAGCCTCGCCTTGCGCAAGGCCCGCAGTGGCAGGATGCGCTTCTCCAGCACCGGCCCCTTCTGAGGCCGCATCTTCACGGGCGTCTCCTTCAGCAGCTCCTGCACGGAAGAGCACAGGAGCCTGGAATCCTCCTTCTCCAGGCACTGGAGAAGGTCACCACTTGCTGCCCTTCGGAACAGTTGGAGAACTGGAAAAGGCTGGCATCTTGGCATCTTGGCAATTGACCCCGTGAGGCCAGAAGTTATCATTTCCATCCATCCAGAAGAAGAAGAAGAAGAAGAAGAAGAAGAAGAAGAAGAAGAAGAAGAAGAAGAAGAAGAAGAAGAAGAAGAAGAAGAAGAAGAAGAAGAAGAAGAAGGGGCCGGGCGGTGGCGCTAAAGGTAAGGTGCCTGCCTTGCCTGCGCTATCCTTGGATGGACCGCGGTTCGATCCCCCGGTGTCCCATATGGTCCCCCAAGCCAGGAGCAACTTCTGAGCGCATAGCCAGGAGTAACCCCTGAGCGTCACCGGGTGTGGCCCAAAAACCAAAAAAAAAAAAAAAAGAAGAAGAAGAAGAGAGAAAGAAAGAAAAAGAAAAAGAAAAGAAAGAAAGAAAGAAAGAAATAAAGAAAGAAAGAAAGAAAGAAAGAAAGAAAGAAAGAAAGAAAGAAAGAAGAAAGAAAGAAAGAAAGAAAGAAAGAAAGAAAGAAAGAAAGAAAGAAAGAGAGAAAGAACGAAAGAAAAAAGAGAAAGAAAGAAAGAAAGAAGGAAAGAAGGAAGGAAGGAAGGAAGAGAGAGAGAGAAAGAAAGAAAGAAAGAGAGAAAGAAAGAAAGAAAAAAGAGAAAGAAAGAAAGAAAGAAAGAAAGAAAGAAAGAAAGAAAGAAAGAAAGAAAGAAAGAAAGAAAGAAAAAGAAAGAAAGCAGCGTCGGGCACCACACTGTGGGAGTGGCACGAAAATAGCCCAGGCCTGAGGTTGAGGCTGGACCATGCGGGCACCGCAAGCATTCTGCTCCACGACTGGTCACGCAGCATCTCCACCTCGGCCAAGTTCAGGAGCCCCAGCCGCCGGGGTAGGGAGTTGTAGTCGCCCTGGTCCTCGGGGTACAGCGCCAGGACCTTGGCATACAGGATGATCTCTGCTAGCTTGGCGCGGCAGCCCTCTTTAAGGGTCTCCACTCCGACAGCAGCTGGCAGACTCGGACCGCGGCCAGCAGGCAGAGGGCCAAGGCGGCCTGGGAAGGGCGCATCAGCTAGGGGCACTACCCAAGGCGCAGAGAGGGGCGCCCTCCTTCTGCCAGCCCAGGAAGGGCAAGCAGCCTGGGGTGTTCTCAAGGCTTTCCCAGAGCTCCAAAGTCCAGGAGTTGATTTTTGAGACACCTCATATTCATAGTATTTCCTGATGAAGATATTTGCCTTATCTCATAGCAAAGACTCATGAATGCAAAAGTTGATCTATTTGAATTTGCCAAATAGTCTTACTTTCTGAAAGTGATAGTTCTAATGTAAAAAATGGAATCTTCAGGTACTGAAGCAGTATTAATCAGGGTCATAAAACAGAACCACTTTTCTGAGACGAGACCAACTTGATTTCCCATGGATTATCCGGATTTATAGGCAAAGAGGCAAATAGGAAAAGGTTAGTCAGTGTCTGAATTTATAGTACATTAACTCTGTGGCCTAATGAAAGTTAATGGAGTTTGTCTTAATAAAATCAGGCACCTCATACATCTATGATTAGAAGGAAACAAGATCATATGTAAGGCACTTTTCCTGTTCACTCTCAGATGGTAAATGCTCAAGACATATTAGCCATGTTCCATTTATTATCATCTTGGAGCACTAGTGAATATTAATGAATAGACCAGAACTCATTCCTCCTTACATAGTTCAAGAAATGTTCCATTAATATAATTTAACTGGAAAGGGTCACTTCATTGGCAGTTGACACTATCCAAATACAGGTGACTGTGTCTAGTGTTTCTGGTCTGGTAGGCAGGGGTTTCTCTGCAGATCTTTTTTTATGAGCTTCTACAAATTATGCTCTTCAAAAAGAAGAAGCCTACTGCTTCTAGATCCTTGGTGTAAGTGTGCAAACACATAGGGAATAATGCTACATTCTATGATGAAAGGTAAATTAGCTTTGGCATTGGGAGTGTAATAAAGAAATGTGTGATTGTTTATTCTGCCTCTACTCTTTACATATATTAAGTGGAAGATTGAATTGCTCTGTCTTTAGTGCATGTACAATTTTCAATGTGCCTATTGTTTTTACAGTTCAGATTGATGTGAGACATACAGTGGCCTCCAAATGTAAACAGCCATTAATTATTTCAAGTACCTACTCTGGTGGTATAATTGCAACAAGAGAAAATGCCATTAACTTTGCTCCTGCTGGATATTTACTATGCTTCAAATAACTACTAAAGTTCCAGCCAAGGGGTTTTGTAGAAATGTGTAGAATTTTGCAGAATCCCTCACAAGTCCGCTGCTGATCAGCTACAAGGACCCAAGGCTCCCTGGGCCCAGTGCTCCAAGGCTCACAGGGGGCCATGGAGTCTACCTGCCGGATGGGGCCTCATGCTCACCCAGGGATGCCAACGTGTAAGGACTTCCTGCCCAGAACCGAGGGAGAGAGAAGGAGAGAAACCAAGTATTATTTTTATTCCTCCTGAAGTCTGAGGCCTGCCACCACGGCCACCATTGGAGAGAGGGAGAGATAGATGGAAATTCACTGGCCAGATATGGCAGGGAGAGGTCCGAGTTCAAAAAAAGAAAGAGAAAGGAATAGATACAAAGCAGGCATTATCTCTCCAATGTTTTATCTCTGGTCCCCCAAGGACCAGCAGGCACTGGTCACTATTTTGGGTGCCCCCTGAACTGTCCAAGTTTTTCCTTTAATACCCAGCAGGATAAGAGGGGTATGTCCAAGGGGCGTGTCCATTTTCAACTGATATTACAGTGGGGTTATTCAAGGGGCATGGCCTAGTCTATACATCAACACTGGGGACGTCATAGAATCAGATTGCTTATTTCCCTAATTCAAATTAGAAAGTAAACCTTAATTCCCCCCTGGAATTTGATAATCACTGCCTCAAAATATTGATTAGGGGGCCGAGAGATAGCATGGAGGTCAGCGTTTACCTTTCATGCAGAAGGTCATCAGTTCGAATCCCGGCGTCCCATATGGTCCCCATATTGTCCCCCATGCATGCCAGGAGCAATTTCTGAGCACAGAGCCAGGAAAAAACCCTGAGCACTGCCGGGTGTGACCCAAAAACCACATATATATATGTTATATATATGTATAATATTTATATATATATATATTGATTAGGAGTATATAAAAGACTATATTTCAGATTCTTTTATGTATTTTTGACAGAAACTTTTATCACTAAAATAGGTAGAAGTTGACCATTTTAAGCTCAGGAAGCACATGAGCTACCTTGTAACTCTGTTACCTGGCAAGGTCTACTGTTTATATTAAGCCCAATTAAAACTATCTTAATAATGATGATGCCTTGCTAATCAAGATGGTTGCTTGATAATGCACTGACACCAATGACATTCCTTAGGAACTGAACTCAGAATGATTTGGTTTCTTCCTGGGTTCTGTGGTCATTAGAACAGTTAAGTATTTCATCTGCTTTCAGAAAATTGTACTGCAACACAAGCTGAACACATTCATACTAGTTTGCAGGGATGTGAAACCATAGGATGCCTAAGATTACAGGAGAATGGAACATATTATTTTACTGTATGGCAGTGGAAGGACACTTCTTATATTTCTTCCCTAAAGAAAGAGTACTTAATGGGTAAACATGTTCGTAAAGTTATAATAATAAAATGTAAGTTCTGAATAGAGCTCAAGATACTGGTCATGATTTTTGTATGGAGGAGTCCTAGCTCTGGGGTTTGCCCCAGGTACCCCATAGTCTCCTAAAAGCCACTGGGAATGACCAGAGAGCAGGCTGGGGAGTCTTTGAGCATTCTGAGCATGATTGGCCCACAAGAAAGAAACACTAAGATTTTCAGATAAAGTATTTCAATATTTAGAATTCTTCCATATGTAATATAAAAATAAAAGATCACTGTTTTTGTAGCATGGATAAATGATTTCACCTTGATCATTATAATCCAAAGTTTATACTCATGACAATAGGAGATGAAACCTGTGAGTTATGCCATATTTTATTATGCTTATTGAAGAAAATAATCCTTGTTATTCTGCTGGGTGACTAGTTTCATTCCATAACTCAATTGACACAACTGGAATTTGCAAAACTTGTGTGGACTATTTTTAGTTATAAGAGGTGGGCAAAGATACAATGCAATTCCCTACACAAACTCATTTGAATAAGAATTTTTTGAGTAAGACTTGTTAGTAAAATTTTGTATTGCCTTTGCCAAAAATCAAACTCCCTATAGAGAATCTTCTAAAACCACCCTCAATATCACACATCTGTCAGTTCACTTATTTCTGCTGATTTGGGTTAGTTCTTCAGTTTTAATAATTTAAAAATTGTTTTGCTCCATTGACTTTCTTTTTGTAAGGAGAGGAGGTTGCCTTTTCCAATCACTGCTTCAAAAGCTCTTCACTGTGATTGCTGTTTTTATTTCTTTTTTAATATCTTTATTAAACACCTTGATTACAAACCTGATTATGGTTGGGTTTCAATCATGCAAAGAACACCCCCCTTCACCAGTGCAACATTCCCATCACTAATGTCCCAAATCTCCCCCCTCCCTACCACACCCCCGCCTGTACTCTAGACAGGCTTTCTACATCTCTCATTGATTATCATTGTAAGGATAGTTCTCAATGTAGTTATTTCTCTAATTACACTCATCATTCTTTGTGGTGAGCTTCATGAAGTGAGCTGAAACTTCAGCCCTTCTCTCTTTTGTCTCTGAAAATTATTGCAAGAATGTCTTTCATTTTCCTTAAAACCCATAGATGAGTGAGACCATTCTGCATTTTTCTTTCTCCCTCTGACTTATTTAAGTCAGCATGATAGATTCCATGTACATCCATGTATAGAAAAATTACATGACTCCATCTGTCTTGATGGCTGCATAATATTCCATTGTGTATATGTACCACAATTTTTTAGACATTTATCTGTTGAAGGGCATCTTAGTTGTTTTCAGAGTCTGGCTATGATAAATAGTGCTGCAATGAATATAGGTGTAAGGAAGGGATTTTTGTATTGTATTTTTGTGTTCCTAGGGTATATCCCTAGGAGTGGTAGAGCTAGATCGTATGGGAGCTCAATTTCCAGGTTTTGAAGGAATCTCCATATCGATTTCCATAAAGGCTGGATTAGATGACATTCCGACACCAGCAGTGGATAAGAGTTCCTTCCTTTCTCTCCACATCCCCGCTATCACTGCTTGTTCTCATTCTTTCTGATGTGTGCCAATCTCTGCGGTGTAAGGTGGTACCTCATGGTTTTGATTTGCATCTCCCTGATGATTAGTAATGTGGAGCATTTTTTCATGTGCCTTTTGGCCATTTGTATTTATTTTTTGTCAAATTGCTTGTCCATTTTTACTCCCCATTTTTTGATGGGATTAGATTTTTTTTCTTGTAAAGTTCTGTCAGTGCCTTGTATATTTTGGAGAATAGCCCCTTATCTGTTGGGTATTGGGTGAATTGTTTCTCCCACTCAGTGGGTGGCTCTTGTGTTCTGTGTACTATTTTCTTTGAGGTGCAGAAGCTTCTCAGCTTAATATATTCCCATCTGTTATTCTTTGCTTTCACTTGGAGAGTGCTGCTTTCTCCTTGAAGATGCCTTTAGTCTCAATGTCATGGAGTGGTTTACATACATGTTGTTCTATATACCTTATGGTATCAGATCTGATATTGAGGTCTTTAATCCATTTGGATTTTTGCCATCTTACATGATTTTGGCTGGAGGTCTAAATTCAATATTTTGCAAGTGGCTTGTCAGTTGTGCCAACATCACTTGTTGAAGAGAGGCTTTCTTTTTCCATTTAGGATTACTTGCTCTTTATATCAAAAATTAGGTGATTATATGTCTGGGAAACATTTTCTGAGTACTGAAGCCTACTCCACTGATCTGAGGGCCTGTCTTTATTCCAATACCATGCTGTTTTGAGAACTATTGCTTTGTAATTCAGTTTAAAGTTGTGAAAATTAATGCCTCCCATATTCTTTTTCCCAAAGACTGCTTTAGCTATTCGAGGGTGTTTATCATTCCAAATAAATTTCAAAAGTGTTTGACCCACTGTTTTGAAGAATGTCATGGTTATCTTTAGAGGGATCACATTAAATCTATACATGCTTTGGGGTATTGCCATTTTGGGTATATGTTCCCATTTCCATGTGTCCTCTCCTATTTCTTGGAGCAGGATTTTATAGTTTTCTTTGAATAGGTCCTTCACATCTTTGGTCAAATTGACTCCAAGGTATTTGAGCTTGTGTGGCACTAATGTGAATGGGGTTGTTTTCTTAATGTCCATTTCTTCCCTATCATTATCAGTATATAAAAAGGCCATTGATTTCTGTGTATTATTTTGGGTTTGGGGTTTTTTTTGTCCCCCTATTCACAATACAAACCAGGCAAAGGGCCGGGTTTGAGGTGTATATGGGGAGCATTTACTATACCTCCTCTTTCTATTTCTGTGTATTAATTTTGTATTCTGCCACATTTCTATATGAATCTATGGTTTCTAGAAGCATTTTGGTAGAGTCTTTAGGGTTTTCTTTTTTTTAGTCTTTGGGGTTTTCTAAGTAGAATATCATGTCATCTGCAAACAGTGAAAGCTTGACTTCTTCCTTTTCTATCTGGATTCCTTTGACATCTTGACTAATCGCTATAGCAAGTACTTCCAGTACTATGTTGAAGAGGAGTGGTAAGAGCAGACAGCCTTGTCTTGTACCAGAATTTAGACAAAAGGCTTTTACTTTTTCTTCATTGAGGATAATATTTTCATTGGCTTGTGGTAGATGGCCTTAACTATATTGAGAAAGGTTCCTTTCATACACATCTTGCTGAGAATTTTGATCAAGAATGGGTGTTGGACCTTATCAAATGCTTTATCTGCATCTATTGATATGATCATGTGATTTTTATTTTTCTTGTTGTTGATGTTGTGTAATATGTTGATAGATTTACGAATGTTAAACCATCCTTGCATACCTGGGATGAAACCTACTTGATTGTGGTGAAAGATCTTCTTGATGAGGTATTGGATTCAATTTGCCAGGATTATTTTGAGGATCTTTGCAATCTGTGTTTATCAGGGATATTGTTCTGTAATTTTCTTTTTTGGCAGCATATCTGTCTGGTTTAGGTATCAAGGTGATATGACGTTATAAAAGCTATTTGGAAGTGTTCCCGTTTATTCAATTTAATGAAAGAGTCTGGCTAGGATTGGTAGTAGTTTCTCTTGAAATGTTTGAAAGAATTCATTAGTAAATCCATCTGGGCCTGGCTTTTCTTTTTGGGCAGACATTTGATTACCATTGTATTCCTTACTCAATCATGTAAGGTTATCAGAGTCCAAGAATTTATCCATTTATTCCAGGTTTTCATGTTTAGTGGTGTAAATTTTCTCAAAGTAGTCTCTAATTACCCTGTGTATCTCTGCAATATCTCCCCCTTTTCATTTCTAACATGGGTTATCAATTTTCTCTCTTTGCGAGTTTTGTCAATGGTCTATCAATCCTCTTTATTTTTCAAAAAACCAACTTCTACTTTCATTGAACTTTCTGATTGTTTTTAGGGTTTCCACTTCATTGATTTCTGCTCTCAGCTTTGCTATTTCTTTCTGTCTCCCTATTTTTGGTTTCTTTTGTTGATCATTTTCTAATTTTATAAGCTGCATCATTAAGCTGTTCAGGTATGCCCCTTCTTCTTTCCTGATGTGTGCTTGCAAAGCTATAAATTTTCCTCTTACGACCACTTTTGCTGTGTCCCATAGATTCTGGTAGTTTGTGTCTTCATTGTCATTTGTTTCCAGGAAAGTTTTGATTTATCTTTTATTTCATCTCAGACCCACTGGTTACTCAGTAGCAGGATGTTTATTTCCGGTTGTTAAAGTTTTTCTTTTGTGTTCCTTTTTTAGTTCACATCTAATTTCAGAGCCTTGTGGTCAGCAAAGGTAGCCTGAAAAATTTCTATTCTCTTGATTTTATGGAGGTATATTTTATGTGCCAACATTTGGTCTATCCTGGAGAATGACCCATGTACATTGGAGAAGAATGTATATTAAGGTTTCTAGGGATAGAGCATCCTATATATATAATATATATTATATATAATATGTATTAGTCCTCTTCTTCTATTTCTCTTTACAGGGCTAGTATATTTTTGTTGGGTTTCAGTCTGGTTTATCTCTCAAGTGTTGATAGGGCCGTGTTGAGGTCTCCCATAATTATTGTGTTATTATTGATGTCTTCTTTCAAATTTGTCAATAATTATATTCAATAATTTTCCATTTTCTCATTGGGTGCATATATGTTTAGTAGTCTGATTTCTTCCTGTTGCACATATCTTTTGATTAGTATGAAGTGTCCATCTTTGTTTCTCAAAACTTTTCTGAGTCTAAAATTGGTTTCATAATATATTAATATTATTACCTTTTTTTCTTTTTGGTTTTTCGGCCACACCCTTTTGACACTCAGGGGTTACTCCTGGCTATGCTCTCAAAAATTGCCCCTGGCTTGGGGGGACCATATGGGACACTGGGGGATCGAACGACGGTCTCTCCTATGCTAGCACTTGCAAGGCAGACACCTTACCTCTAGTGCCACCTTCCCAGCCCCTATTATTACCTTTTTTAAGGGTGTTGTTTGCTTGGATGATTTTACTCCAGCCTTTGATTTTGAGTCTATGTTTGTTTTTACTATTCAGGTGTGTTTCTTGAAGGCAGCAGAAGGTTGGGTTCATCTTTTTGATCCATTTTGCCACTCTGTGTTTCTTAATTGGTGCATTTAGTCCATTGCCATTGAGGGAGATAATTGTCATAGGATTTAATGTAATTTTTGTGTATACGTTTAATATGTTGGTCTCTCTTGTCTTAAAGTAGACCTTTCAGTTTCTCCTTTCAAACTGGTTTTGCATCTGTGAATTTTTTAGTTGTTTATCAGTGAAGCTATGTATTTTCCTTCAAACCTAAATGTGAGTTGAGCTGAGTGCAGTATTCTAGTTGAAGCCTCCATTTTATTCAGTCTTGTCACGATATCCCACCACTGTCTTCTGGCCTTGAGTGTTTCTTGTGACATGTCTGCTGTAAATCTTTGAATGTATTTGAATGTAATTTCCCTTTTTGATCTTGCTGCTTTCAGTATTCTGTCTCTATCTGTAGGATTCATCATTATGACTAGGATGTGTCTTGAGGTATTTTTCTTTGGGTCTCTTTTAGCTGGGACTCTTCAGGCGTGCAGGATTTGACTGCATGCAGTCCTTAGCTCTGGAAGTTATTTTGTGATGATGTCTTTGACTGTTGATTTTTCCTGTGGATCCCATTCCTGGGCCTCTGGGACTCCAATGTTTCTTATGTTGTTTCTGTTTAGTTCATCAAAGACTTCTATTTTTATCTGTTCACATTCTTTGAGTACTTTTCCCATTGTATGATCATTTGCCTTAAGTTTCTTTTCCAGTCTCTTCTGCTTTATTGACTTGTTCTGCATTTGATCTTCCAGTTCACTGATTCTGTTCTCAGCGGCTGTTACCCTGCTGGAGAGGCTGTTCACTGAGTTTTTCAGTTGAGCTATCATGATTTTTTCAGATCTGTTATTTCAGTTTGGAGTTTTTGATTTTTGTCTTTGTGTTCTGTTGAGCTAGAATTATATTTTCTTTGATTTCCATGAGGATCATCCATATTTCTATTCTAAACTCCTTATCTGTGAGGATAATCAGGTGGTTTGTATTTTTTGTGTCATCAGATCTACCATCTTCATTCTTTGTGCATGGTTTTTGCCTGCGAGGTTTCCCCATTGTCACACTTGTAGTGTGATATTTTTCTGGATGTTGCGGTGGGGTTCATTCATTAGAAAGAATGCACAGCCGCAAAGTAGAGCAGAGAGACTGTCATTTTCTGGAGCCTCTAGGTGAATGATTTTGTTGGACCCTTCTCTGCCCACTCAGGAGAGGTTCAGGACACAGGACAGTAGAAAAATACACACTGGTGACACAGTCTCTCGCAGTTGGTAACCACTCGGGCACGGGCAGATTTCTCCAGCCTGATGGCACAGACAGAGGACCTGCCTTTATGCTATTGCTGGTTGTCACTTGGAGACTCTGTGTCCCTTGGTTTTCTGGCCTCAAGCAACTTTATGAGAGCAATTTTGCTGAGCCCTTTTTGGCCCACTCAGGAGAGGTTCAGGACACAGGATAGTAGAAAAACACGCACAGGCAACACTCATAGTTGGCTACCACTCAGGCAGGGGCTGATTTCTCCAGCCTGACATCACAGGCAGAGGACTTGCTTTTCTGCCTGCTGCTTTGATTTCTTTGAAGTCTCTGTGTACCTCCTCATTGCTACATAGACTTCACTTACTCAAGAATTATCCCCTTCTGGGGCCGGAGAGATAGCATGGAGATAAGGTGTTTACCTTTCATGCAGGCCATCGTTTCAAATCCCGGTGTCCCATATGGTCTCCCATATTGCCAGGAGCAATTTTTGAGCACGGAGCCGGGAAAAACCCCTGAGCACTGCCAGGTGTGACCCCCAAAAAAATACACACAAAAAAGAATCATCCCCTGTAGGATACCTATCTGAGACCCACCCATTTCTGGGAGGGGTCTTGGGAACCGGATAATAGGTGTGACCTTACTTCCAAGACCTGGCCCATTCCTGGGAGGGGTCTTGGAATAGGTAGATAAACCCGGAAGCCAGGGGATTAAAGGCTTTTGCCTTTTGGCCCTGCTGGGCTCTCGGAGGAAGATGACTGAATTATAAGATGCAGGGCTAAGAATGGCCAAATGCTTAAAAGGTTATGAGATAGGCCACACATACGTGGTGGCTAGGGCCTAAATAAAGATGATTCTTCCTGAAGCCTGCCTGTGAGTGAGTGATTTCGCATTTCACCTGGGCCTGGGACTCGCCAGCTGCATGGGGAATGAAGCCACGTGGCTGGGGCCTAAGCACAAAGGCCTCCATCCATCGCCATCAAGCCCCATCTTTAATTATTTAATACAACAGTCCCCTTCTGAGAATTCTTAGAGAAAAACTTTCTAGTTCTGAGATAAGATAGTAGATGCAATGAGTTTCCCCATCACTCTGTAGATTACTAAACATTGTTAAATCAAAACTCTATAACTCAATATTTAAATATGTATTTGTCATAGAATGTTCAGGGCACATGTGAGCAATTTTGCTAAACATTTTTTTTAAATTCTCTCAAGACATATTTGAGTGCCAGAATGACTCCTCTTTGTGAATTTAAGTAAAAGAAATTCCAGTTTAAAAATTTATCCTTATGTAATAGAATAACCCAGAACACAGGTTTAACTTAAGAATGAAACATCATACCAAACTCAGCCAAGTTATCTGAATTCATGTCTAGAATCTATTTCTTTATTATCTTGGTTTTAGATTCAGGCATTGACTGGTTTCTGGCAGATATGGACAGCATCAATTTCATGTCTCAAATTCTTTATTCTTCCTAGGGATCTCTTATCTGGGCCTCTGGAACTTCAATGATTCTTATGTTGTTTCTGTTGAGTTTATCAAAGATTTCTATTTTCATCTGTTTACATTCCTTGAGTACTTTTTTCATTGCCTGATCATTTGTCTTAAGGTTCTTTTCCAATTTCTTCTGTTGTGTTGAGTTTTTTTGCATCTCATCTTCCAGCACATTGATTCTGTTTTCAGCAGCTATTAACCTGCTGGAGAGGCTATCCACTGAGTTTTTCAGTTGAGCTACCATGTTTTTCAGATCTGTTATTTCATTTTGGAGTTTTCTGATTTCTGTCTTTGTATTCTGTTCAGATTGATCTATGCTTTCTTTGAGTTCTACGAACATCTTCCAAATTTCTATTCTAAACTCCTTATCTGAGAGGATAATCAAATGGTTGGAATTTTTTGGGTTGTCTGAGCTATCGTCTTCATTCTCTGTGCATGGTGTTTGCCTGCGAGGTTTCCCCATTGTCATGATTGTAGTGTGATTTTTTTCTGTGTGTTGTGATGGGGTTCATTGGTTAGAAAAAGTACACGGCCATGAAGCGAAGTGGAGTGGCCACTCTCTTTTGCGGTGTGTAGATGACAATCTTTCTTTGGGGGTGCACTTCCTAGGCCTCTGAGGAGAGCTTCAAGTATTCAGGAAAGACAGACAAGCAAAGCAAAGTGTTCCCTTCAGGGTTATTCAAGGCACAGCAGGAGAGTAAAGCCAGCCAAGAACTCTCTGTAGCAGGCAGGATCACCAGCAGGAATGCTGATGAAATCCAGTCTGAGGCAGCTGGAAACACCATGGCCCAAGATGGCTTCCTCACCCTTCTGACACTCAGCAGAAACCAGCAGGAATCTGTGTGTGTATGTGCTGACCCACCTCTGAAGCAGGCAGGATTGCTGTCATGAATGCTGATGAAATTCAGTCTCAGGCAGCTGGAGACACCATGGCCCAAGATGGCTTCTGCACCCTTCTGACTCCCAGCAGAAACCAGCAGGAATCAGTATGTGTATGTCCAGACCCACCTCTGAAGCAGGAAGGATCACTGGCAGGAACACTGATGAAATCCAATCTCAAGCAGCTGGAGACACCATGGCCCAAGATGGCTTCTGCTCCCTTCTGACACCCAGCAGAAACCAGCAGGAATCAGTGTGTGTATGTCCTGACCCACCTCTGAAGCAGGAATGCTGATGAAATCCAGTCTCAGGCAGCTGGAAACACCATGGCCCAAGATGGCTTCTGCACCCTTCTGACACCCAGCAGAAACCAGCAGGAATCAACTGTCTTGTCTTAACCCACTCATGTCTCAAATTCTTATGCTTAGTAAAAAACAAGTCAAATTATAGCACATATACTAAAATTGGAACGATACAGAAAAGACTAGCATGGCCCCTGCACAAGGATGACATGCAAATTCGCGAAGCATTCCATTTTTTGTTTGTTTGTTTTTGGATCATACCTGGCAGCACTCGGGTTACTCCTGGCTCTATGCTCAGAAATCACTCCTGGCAGACTCAGGGGACCATATGGGATGCCTGGATTTGAACTACTGACCTTCTGCATAAAAGGCAAACACCTTACCTCCATACTATATCTCCGGCCCCCATATTTTTTTTTAAAAAAAATTATTATGTACTAGAATTCTCAGAAAAGGCAGTATGCTGCACAACTGAACTGCCTTTCATTACAAACTCATCCCCCAGTCTTTACTGTGGCAAAATACATGAAGTGACTTCAAGTTACTCAGTTCTTAAGAGTGGATGGCTGAGGAGATAACATATTGAATTTGTAATCACATAGATAGTGCATGTGTGGTCATAATGCAATCACCAAATAATTGTCAATAGAAGTGAAAAGTGGGCCAGTATTTAAGCATAATAACACTTTAATACTAAAAATTTGAGAGTGAAACAGCCAAACACACACAAACACACAAGAATGAACAGTCAGGTGTCAAGATATAAACCATGAAATTGATTATTTTAAAACAAAGGTAATAATTTGGGGAATGTGACTAAGTGAATCAAATACTAACATTAGTTTAAATAAGAACATGAAATATAACAAGAAATTTATTATTGACATCAAGTGCACAACCAGGAGTAACCCATGAGCATCACGAGGTGTGGCCTAAAAACAAAGAAAGAAAGAAAGAAAAAGAAAAAAGAAAGAAAGACAGAAACAAAGACAGAAAGAAAGAAAGAAAGAAACAAAGAAAGAAAGAAAGAAAGAAAGAAAGAAAGAAAAAAAGAAAGAAAGAAAGAAAGAAAAGAAAGAAGAAAGAAAGAAAGACAAAAGAAAGAAAGAAAGAAAGAAAGAAAGAAAGAAAGAAAGAAAAGAAAGAAAGAAAGAAAGAAAGAAAGAAGAAAGAAAAGAAAGAAGAGAAAGAAAGAAAGAAAGAAAGAAAGAAAGAAAAGAAAGAAAGAAAGAAGAAAGAAAGAAAGAAAGAAGAAAGAAAGAAGAAAGAAGAAAGAAAGAAAGAAAGAAAGAAAGAAAAGGAAGAAGAAAGAAAGACAGAGACAGGAAGGAAGGAAGAAAGAAAGGAAGAAAGAAAGAAAGAAAGAGAAAGAGAGAAAGAAAGAGAAAGAAAGAAAGAAAAAGAAAGAAGAAAAAATAAAAGAAACAAAGAAAGAGAGAAAGGAAGGAAGGAGGGAGGGAATGAGAGAGGAAGGGGTAGGGAAGCAAGGGAGGGTGGGAGGGGGGAGGAAAGGAGGGAGGAAGGGAGGGAGGGAAGGAGGGAGGAAGGGAGGAAGGGAGAAGGAAAAAATTTGTGAAAATCATTGCATCTCACATGAGATCATTAAAGTCATTTTTAGGATGTTTAGCAAGCTCTTGTTGCTAGTTGATCATTCTGTTACTTTTTTGTTTCTTAGTACTAGGTGTCTTAGATGTCATTAGATGCCAGATATACATAGGCATCGAAATTGGTGTGTTCCTGTTGAATTAAATAATTAACGAATGAGCAGGATGGTGAAGGATGGATGGAGGAATCTTTCTCTGCCATCTCAGGCCACGGGGCTCCACAACCCCCATTCAGCTGGCGGGTCCCAGGTTTAGGTGAATGGCGGAATCAGACTCATCCAGAGACAGGCATCAGGAAGCATCAACTTTATTCATGCCCTATTCACCACATGTGTGTGGCCTATATCATAACCTCTCAAGCACTTGCTATTCTTAGCCTGCTTCTTAACTCCTTTCAGCCATCTTCCTTTGACCTCCATGCTGGTCAAAGACCAGAAGTGCGTGAGAGCCAGCAAAAAGCCCTAATCCCCTGTGGTCCATACCTTATCTACCTTTTCCAAGACCCCTCCCAGGAATGGGTGGGGTCTTGCAGGTAAGGTCAAGTTACCTAGGGAGAAAGGGTGGGGGATGAGGCTTCATGTTCCCACAAGGATAACAGAGTTAAAAAAATTAGAGTTGTCACACTGGGCAACTCAGTTCAGAAATTCTAAGTACTAATGCTGGCACTTTGGCTTTTGTGGGGCATGTTTTGGTTGTCAGATATTCCTGAAAAATTGGGAGGAGTGTACTTGCACTCACCACAAAATGTCCTGGTGATGTCAGCCCAAATACCAGCATATCTGGAGCTTTGGTCAGATTGGTGTTGCTGTAGAGAGTCACGGGTGAGTGGTGAAGCAGAGCTATTGGCAAAGAGGTGATTGTGGGAGGATATAGGTCCAGCAAGTATGGCTTCAGCAGGCATGGCCCATTGTCTCCTCCTAAGAATGCCAGCTTTCAGCTAAATGACAATGTACCCATGATTTTTTATAACTTGACTTACATCTTACTTACATCTTTGAGGTGTAACTTTTATAGCTTACTTACATACTTGAGAACAAAGTAAATCTGTGGAACTAGTTGAATGTCAAATGGTCATTGTGCTTCAGGAGTTACTCCTAAGTACACAACCAGAAGTAGTTGATAACCACTTCTGGGTATGCCATCCTTTTAAGAAAAAGAAATGAAGGTAGCAGGTATTGATGTGTGGTATGTGATTGGATGCAATAGGAGAAATCCATGGAACTCCTTTAAAAAAGAAAAAGAAAAGTAAAAAATAATAGACTGGCCTCACTCATCTATGGGTTTTAAGAAAAATGAAAGACACCCTTGTAATAATAATTTTCAGACACAAAAGAGAAAAGAGCTGGAAGTTCCAGCTCACCTCAGGAAGCTCACCACAAAGAGTGATGAGTTTAGTTAGAGAAATAACTACATTTTGAACTGTCCTAATATTGAGAATGTATGAGGGAAATGTAGAGCCTGTTTAGGGTACAGGCGGGGGTTGGGTGGGGAGGAGGGTGATTTGGGACTTGGGTGATGGGAATGTTGCACTGGTGATGGGTGGTGTTCCTTTTATGACTGAAACCCAAACACAATCATGTATGTAATCAAGGTGTTTAAATAAAAAAAAAAATTAAAAAAAAAAATAATAATAGACTGAGCATTGGTAGAAAGTTAAAGGAGAGAGCAATTGAGAATAAAATTTGGATATACATGTGTATAAATAGACATAGGAGATGAAGAAGGTGGTTCATAAAAATAAATTTAGGATTTACTGGTCCCTATATATATATATATATATAAATTTCATTTATTTTATATAATTTTTATTTGAATTATAGTGGCTTACATAACGTTCATAGTAATATTTTAGGTACATATTAACATTGAATCTGGGGAATTCCCATCACCAAATTTGTCCTCCCTCCACCCCCATTTCCATCTTGCTTCCCATATCTCCCTCACCCCCCGGGCTGCTATAATGACTGGTCCCCTCTGTGTCTAGCTTACTACTTAGTGATCATACAACTGTTTGGTCTTGGTACCCTCCATTATTTCCCCCTCTATTGGAGAGGCGGAACTAGATAGTTCTGGTTATGTGGTTTTGTTTGAAGAAAAGAAAAGCAATAAAATGGGGTAAAAATCAAATAAGCCGAAAATGGGCAGAGTCCTTCTAGAAGCTCTCATCCTTGGTTTGAGAGACAAAAGGGAAAAAGAAAGTGTAACACCACAATACAAAAAAAAATCAAATAAAATATCCAGTGAGCACTACAGCAATAAAGATAAGCACAACATAATAGCTATG
Organism: Suncus etruscus; assembly: GCF_024139225.1. Classification (NCBI taxonomy): domain Eukaryota; kingdom Metazoa; phylum Chordata; class Mammalia; order Eulipotyphla; family Soricidae; genus Suncus; species Suncus etruscus. The sequence continues at coordinate 78,873,514 of NC_064863.1, forward strand.
GTCTTGAAATAAAAAAAACATAACAGAGCACAAAAAGGAAGAAGAAAAGGGAAAAAAGAAAGAAAAAAAGAAAACTGGAGAGAACAACTTCAATATCCACACCAAAACAAAGAAGTATAAAAAATGGGGATAAATAAATTAAAAATATTATTTTGTGCTTTCTTTCTTCTGCATAGGCATAATAAATATTGGGGACATTAGAAAAGGAATTTCCTTGGCCTAGGAGATACAGGGTTTCTTTGCCCTTGAAGTATACTGTCACGGGTTATAACTACAGGCTCTGTGCATGCTCTTTTACTCTTCCCTAGGTTCTTATGTGGTGTATGGAAGACTTCTGCTCCGTCATGGGTGATAAAATTAGACCTCTGTATCTAGAGGTCTCAGTATCTGCACAGGTCAAGGAGTGGAATTTATGATGAAGTCTTTCTTTGTGGTTCTAGAACTTGCAGCCTGTGGGCCGTTTGCAGCCCTCCGTACAACATTTTGTGGCCCTGCCCTAGAGGAATCTTTTTTTGTTTTGTTTTGTTTTAGTTGTTTGGGTCACACCCCCCCAATGTTCAAGGCTTACTACTGACTTTGCACTCAAGGATCACCCCGACTTTGCCTCCTGCAGCCCCCAGGTAAATTGAGTTTGAGACCCGTGGTCTAGAAGTTCTGTTCTTTCAGTGTCATTTTAATCTGTCTTCTGCAGTTGGTGGTCTTGGTCATTGCACTGCTTGGGATAGAGTCTTTCATTATGTTTCCAGAAGATTCTTCAGTTGCAGTTGTCTCAGTCAGACTCTGGTATTAGAGATGATGGTTGCTAGACTAGGGCTTTTTTTTTATTAGACCCAGGATACGTATTGCCGATCATGATTGTATCAGCCCATCATCTGTAGATAGCGATCTTTTTTTTTGTTTTGTTTTGTTTTGTTTTTTTGGGGGGGCCACACCCGTTTGACGCTCAGGGGTTACTCCTGGCTATGTGCTCAGAAATCGCCCCTGGCTTGGGGGGACCATATGGGACGCCGGGGGATCGAATCGCAGTCCTTCCTTGGCTAGCGCTTGCAAGGCAGACACCTTACCTCTAGCGCCACCTTCCCGGCCCCGTAGATAGCGATCTTGGCTTCTGCACAGCTCAAAGGGTGACAAGTCTTCTGATTTTGACTTATCGTTACCTGGTGAGGTAGGACAACCTGATCTTAGATCAAGTTGTTCCCATTTCCTCGTTGTCAGGATATTATATTAGAAGTGGCACATGTTGGTGCCAGAGCAGTATTAAGGATGCCCTGGAGGAGATTTGGTTCCTGTAGCTATTGTGGAGAACTATGTCATTTCTATGTCTGGGATCCAGGGTTCAAGGCTGGACTGTTGGTGTCTAATTACCTGGGGTCTAAGTTGGGTTCACATGACATATTTTCAAGGTGGAAAGTGCCCCTGTATTGTTAAAAAAAATGTATGAATTCTTATCAGTAGTAGATAAGAGCTTATTTTTGTACGTAAGATTTCCCCTTTTTTTAGTATGCCTTTGCAGGAAGAAATGGTGCTACATTACATTGCTGATGTATTTAGGGGTGGAAAGAGAAGAAAACAGAAACAAGACAAACAACAACAAAAATAACTATATATGCTCACATATATATATATATATAAAGAAAAAAGAATTTTTTTAAAAAAATGAAATAAAAAAAAGTAATTAAAGGAGCAAAGTGATGCAGGAGGCTACCTTACATTTGAGGAAAAGCAGGTTAAGAGGTAGTGTTATATAGGTCTTATACTTATGGTGGAAGTAGAGGCTTCCCCCATTTTTTCTTGACATTTTCTTTTAGGGTGTGGGCTCCAGGGTGCTTTTTCATCATACAGCCTGGCCTTCTTAAAATTGATCAAAGATTTGCTGCAGGGAAGTCTTGGGTAGAGTTCTTTCAGTGGGGATCCTTTTGTAGCTAAGTCCGGTACCAACCAACAGTCCACGTTAGGGAGAGGTGGTAAGGAGGACCACACAGCATGAGTTAATAGGGGTGTTGGTTGTATTTTCTTGCCGGGGACGAGGTGTGGGTTTGAGTGGGTATCTCTTCACTTGGGTGCTGGGTACTGGTTTATTGGGGTCGGAAGTTGGTCTTGAGGCCTAATGGATTAAGAAATGAGGGTGAAGAGTTTTAATAAGGTGGGAAATTTGGATGGAAATGAGGGGTGAAGGGATAGTCAGATTTCTGAAAGGGGGGAGAGGAGATAGTATATGGGAGGGGCTATATACACTTTAGGTACGGGTTGATTGTAATTTTGGTTTGGCGCTCAAGGAGGATTCCTATTTCTGTGTGTTCTTGCCCACATATTAACATATAGAATTTATCTTAGGTATAGCTTAATGAAAAGAGATGGGGAGATCAAGGGATAAACTGAGTACAGAAAGGTATATACAGTACATGTAAGGCAAAAAAAACTTATATAGATCACCTTTTGGATACAAATAGGTTTCGCATCTTGAGTACTAGGCATTGTGTTCGTGAGGTCTATCTATGTATGTGTTACTCTATGCAGTATTGTCCACAGCACCTTATATATCCACTTTGCTTTCCTAAAGAGGAGATAACAGTGTGGTTTATATTTGACAGGGATTGAATTGATGATAATAAGGAGGGAAAGGTAGAAGAAGAGGCAGAAAAAAAGAAGAAAAAGAAAAAGAGAAAAAAAGTAGTAGTGAGAAGAGAGGAAAAAAAGAGCAAAGGAATGTTAGTTTGCTTGAATGAGTTCGATGAGTAGTATAAGTCTATAGGCCACAGTTGCTGCTTTGGTGGTCTGGCTGGTCATGTGCTTAAGGTCCTAAAGAAGGCATAACTTAGAGATAAAGGGTACATTAAAGAGTACGTTAAAGACATTTTCATAATGCAAGCTGAGTATGGTATCTCGTGTGACTGAGCACCAAGGTGCCATCTTAGGTTGTCCATCTTAGGTTGTCCACCCTTTGTATCCAAGAACCCCTGTGGAATGAAAAACTGAGAGGTTATTTTAAATATAGTAAGATTAAGTCATTAAAACGTACTGATTTGAAATGCTTCCGTTGGAGACAGTGATTTCCCATGGTATTCTTTACCAATAATCTTATATAAGGTCCCTAAGAGATTATTATGAGCCTTTGTAGTAAAAGGCTGATTACATACATGTTCTCTCTATGCTGCAGTTTCTGCTGTTGCTGGTTTCTTTATGGTATAGTGTGTAGTCGAGGCTTTGTGCTATTCCTTTTTCATTTGTTTTGGGCACTACTCCCCAGTATATGTTGACTGTTATTGTGTTTGGAGTTTCTACCCTGTTAAACCCTGTTATTTGATCATGGAATATTGGTTGTATATATGGTGTATATTCTATGTACTTCAGAATAATGCTATCATTCTGTGTTTATCTTTCATCTTCTGGCTTACTTCATTTAACGTAATATTTTCTAGGTCCATCCACTATACGTGAATTTTAAATGAGACCACCTTACATGTATATTTACTCCAAGGCACAATTAATATATTTGGTACATTCATATAATTAATTATGAATTTGGTAGAGCTGTGATAGTAGACCCACAGATGGAGTAGAATAGATGGAAGGAAAAGGTCAAAAATGGAAAAAGGAAAATAGGGATTTGATGCCACTTTGGTGGGTTTGGGCCACATAGCATGGTACTCAAGGTTTAGTCCTGGCTCTGTTCTTAGGGGTCATTCCTGAAAACTTAGAGAACCTTAAGTGGTGTCAGAATCCAATCCTAGTCAACCATATGCAGGGCAGTCATTCAACTCCCTATGCTTTTTCTGTCCCTCTTTCTATTTTGAAAAATTATTTTATTTTAGGCATTGTGGTTTATAAAAGAGTTAATGATAGGGTTCATGCATAAAATATTATAGCACCACTTTCTTTTGTTTTCATTTTTTATATTTGGACCACACTTGGTAATGCTTAGGGTTTACTCAAGGCTCCACAATCAGAAATTACTCCTTTTAATGTTTACTCTATGTATTTATATATATTATATATATGTCTGGAAATTCTGTTCTAACCCACTGGTCTGAGGCTCTGTTTTTGTTCCAGTACCATGCTGTTTTGATCACTATGGCTTTATTTATTTCTGTTTACTATCTATCATTGCCTCTTTCTCATATCATAACTTTAATAAAGTTTAATGATAAAATGAGGCCAATCCATTGCTTCCTACTTTCTGTAAATTAACATGTGTATCACTGTCTCAAAAACAGTAATATAAAGCACCTCCTGAAACAGAATGTCTTAACCTCAACTGAATTTATAAAGACAAATTTGAGAGATCTTAGATCAGGGGTCTTCAAACTTTTTAAACAGTGAACCAGTTCATTCTCCCTCAGACCATTGGAGCATCTGACTATAGTAAAAACAAAACTTATGAATGAATTCTTATGTACACTGCATATATCTTATTTTGCAATGAAGAAACAAAACAGATACAAATACAATATGTGGCCCACAGGCCATTTCTAGGGAGAAGTTTAATATAGCCTAATACGGAGTCATCTACTCCCCAAATGCTATTTTGAGTCTAATGTAATGATTACATTGACCAAATTCTATCATTGTTAATAACATATATGGGCACTAAAGTATTTTGTGAAATATGGATACAAAATAAATGAGACTTTAAGAATCTTTCAAAATCATATAGCCAAATATCATTGATCTGAGATTGAAATCCCTGTGGTTTCACAAAGAAACATATATTATTATTTCTACTCATGTCCTAAGGGTTTTATAGCAAGGACTAAAACACTTTATTCAGGCTTATATTCTTTAAAGAATAATTTTTTCTTACAATTTTTAGCACTCATACTTTTTAACTTACAGTTTCCAGTTACACATGTTTTTCTCTGCCTTTTCATCTGTGGGGAATTCCCACAAGATGGAGGGGTACACCAGAGAAACTACATTCATTAATGCTCAGGAGACCAGGAATGAACTCAGGGCTATGTGTATGGAAGAAACAGGCTCAAACCCAACTATGAACTTTCTTGCCAGACTCTTAATTAGAAGATTTAATGTCAATGAGTGAGAGAAGTTGAATGCTTGTCTTTAATACAGGCGGAGGTGGGGGAAAGGATTAGGGCTTTGGGGGACATTGGTGATGGGAATGTTGCACTGGTGAAGGGGGTATTTTTTTATGACTGAAACCCACTAAAATCATGTTTGCAATCATGATGCTTACATATTTATTTAAAAGAAAAAAATATACAGAAAATATATAAATAAGGGCATTTATCTCATAATCAAAATTTTCATCTGATAAAAAGGTATTATTTTAAATAAATGAAAATAATCTTATAAAGTCAATAAAATTAATTTACATTTCAAAACTTCACTAAATCAATTGACTATTTTTCTTAAATAAAACAATCAACAATTTTTAATTATCTCATAATAAAGTAAATATTTTATGCTGTAATTAATGGATAACTTATTTTCCATCACTCAGAAGCTAATATTAAATAATTTCTGTTTATAAGCACTATATTGTTAAACTTTCTTTGTAGAAATAAGCTAACAGAACCCAGATTCCCTTATTTAGAAGACAGATCAATATAAATTGGTTGATACTATAACACTTCCCCAAAAAGATTTTGGAAAGGACCTTTAGGAAGCTAACCTTCTGAGAGCCACATGCTGAAAATTATATAAAGAAATCCAAGTCTCATGAAACTTAATTATATATTGAATCTTGCTATACTCAGAATACATTATACCATGATTTTGATTTTAGACTTGAGATTCAAGATCTATTCTTAGATTAGTCCTACACTGCATATATTTTCTTGTGTGATTTGTAGTAATTTAATGAAGCTTTGGAATACTGTTTTACATAACCAAGAAGACAGCTGCCCTCCCCTTTCAGTTAAATAAATAGAAAATAATATTACCTATGAGAAGAAAAAAGATAGAAAATATAATGATAAATATTTTGAAAGAACATATAACAATTTAACAAGACAAGCAATGGTCAAATGTGCAAGAAAATCAGTTAAAAGTTCTTCCTATTCGAAGTATCACATGAATTTCATTGTAGAGTCTTAATCTTGTTAGGGTAAGACTGTATCAGTGAAGCACAGTGAGAAAATTGGATTATACTGTGACCTATGGTTGGATGAGTTGCAGAATATTTTTAGGACAAGAAATTAAATAAGTGGAACTCAATTGTTCCTTGATGGGAAACATAATCTTTCTTAGCAGCATCTTCTTTTTTTTATAACCAATGAAAAAAAGGAAGAAATGTGATTTGAATGAAAACTTCTAGGGAATTGAAAATCTCAGTAGGAAAATAAAAAACTCACTGGAAAGCCTTACCAGCCTTACCAGCTGCTGTAAACAAAATCAATGAGATTGAAGAAAAGATGCAAAAAACCTCCATTTAACAGAAGTTGGGAAAGAGCCTTAAAAATAAATGAACAGGGCCTGGAGTGATAGCACAGTGGCGTTTGCCTTGCAAGCAGCAGATCCAGAACCAAAGGTGGTTGGTTCGAATTCCGGTGTCCCATATGGTCCCCCGTGCCTGCCAGGAGCTATTTCTGAGCAGACAGCCAGGAGTAACCCCTGAGCACTGCCGGGTGTGGCCCAAAAACCAAAAAAATAAAAAAAAAATAAATGAACAGATCCTGTCCTAAGAAAGATAATCATACAAAGAAGCATCTTTAAGATTTACAAAAGATTTGTCAGAAGCCTCAAGGTCCAAAGGCAGTGGTGGGATATAATGGCAAATCTCAACAAAATGAATGCTTCGCCACCGACTTTTATTCCAGTTTGAAGGAATAAAACAACACAGAGATAAACAGATAAACAACAGCTCAAAAACTTTATAGATTCAAAACCAACCTTAAAAGTTTAAATGAAAGGTCTACTTTAAGGCAAGATAGACCAAGCAAACACACCAAACTTCTACAAAATGATGACACTTAATATCATAACAATCATCTTTTTTAACATCAATGGACTAAATGCACAAATTAAGGTAGGCAGAGTGGCAAAATTGATCAAAATGTTTAATCCAATAATTTACTGCTTACAAGAAATAGTCTGAACAAACACAAAAATAAAAGGTTTGAGAACAATCATTTTAGCAAACCCTTATAAGGCTGGGGTAGTTATAATAATACCAGATGACTAAACTTTTATGCTTCCAAAGATTATAAGAGATAGAGATGGGCATTTCTTACTAATCAAGGGAAAATTGTAGCAAGAAAAATAATTACAGCTCTATACATATAAGCACCCAATGATGGGGCAACAAAATACTTAAAGCAACTGTTGATCAAACTGAAGAAAGACATCAGTAATAACACAATAATAGTGGGAGGATTCAACACCTTGTCATTCCTTTATATGCTAAAATTTCACAAAGATATACTGGCTCAGAGGGAAAAATAAAAGATGGCTTTGTTTGTTGAGAGAGAGAGAGAGAAAGAGAGGGAGAGAGAGAGAAAGAGAGAGAGAGGGAGAGAGAGAGAAAGAGAGAGAGAGGGAGGGAGGGAGAGAGAGAGAGAGAGAGAGAGAGAGAGAGAGAGAGAGAGAGAGAGAGAGAGAGAGAGAGAGGGAGCTCTTCATCCCCAGAAAATTGGATACACATTCTTCTCCAGTACAGATGGGTCATTCTACAAGACAACATACTGGGCCATAAAACACACCTTCATGAAAACAAGAGGATAGAAATCGCAATTTTTTCAGATCATGAAGTGTCACAGCCTGCTTGGTTTTAGACACTAAGGAATTGTCAAATTCCCTATTAAGGAAAATGTGTGCATAAAGTCTGATAAATGGGATTAGAGATTCAGACATTCAGAAATGAAGTATGTCTTGTTTCTTTATTTCTCTCTCTCTGCTGGAGCAGAACACTTATACAAAACTTCTTGGCAAGGCATCACAATTGCAGACCTAAATGTTTAGTTATCTCACTGGACCTAGACAAAATGTCCAGGACAAGCTGCATGTTTATCTTTATCAACCCAGAGCAGGGTACAGCCCCAGCCTCTGTGCTTCCCAGCAAGATCATCAGTTCCCAGAGACTGGCTATTGTTTTGGTCTTACTCCAACTTATGTAATTTGAACTGAGGCCTAAGATACTAACCCTTAATATGACGGCACTTAGTTTAACAGAAAAGCTAGATTTGAGAGTGGTTAATAATTCTGTAAGACTAAATAAAGAATATTGCATCTACATAATGCTCATAACAAGGTGTGTTTATAGAAATCTGAGTGGCCGGAGAGATAGCACAGTGGTAGCGTGTTTGTTTTGCAAGCGCTGATCCAGGACCAATGGTGGTTCGAATCCTGGTATCCCATATGGTCCCCTGGCCTGCCAGGAGTGATTTCTGAGCAGAGAGCCAGGAGTAACCCTTGAGCGTCGCTGGGTGTGGCCCAAAAAACAAAAAAGAAAAAAAGAAAAAAGAAAAAAGAAAGAAAGAAATCTGAGTGGTCTTTAATAGAGGCTAAAAGAAAAATCCCTTGGATGTTAGTGAAGTTATATCTTAAATAATATTTGTTACATCCCCTTTTACTTGATTGCCTCGTGGACAGGGGACCAAGATCTTTCTTGCTCCCTAATGTCCTCCTTTTGGTGATACAGTCAGCTTCTGAAGTACCATCCTTGCTGACACAGGTGGCTATTCTTTTCCTTAAAGGTACAGGCAGCTAGGACTTACTCAAACCTGGTGTTCTTCTTTGGTCTCAGGGTCAGACTTCCTTACACAGATCTGGACATAGCAATAAAGCACTGAAAATAGACATGAATTATAAGCAGACATAGAGAAACAATGTTGAAACCTGGAAATTAAACAGTTCACTGCTGAACAACCAGTGGATCAAAGAAAAAATAAAGTCAAAGAGAAAATCAAAAGATTTCTGGAAATAAATGAGAATTAATATAGGAATTATCAGAATCTTTGGAACACAGAAAAAAACTATATAAGAGGGGAAATTTACAAATATTCACCGGAAAGGAAGAAAAGATCTATATAAAAAATAAATGAACAGCTTAAAAAATTGGAAAAAGAACTATGATATAAGTCAAAAGAAAGCAGGAGGAAGGGAAGAACAAAATTAATAGCAGAAATTAATGATTGACACAAAAAATCTAAAAGATCAATGTAAGCAAGAGTTGGTTCTTTGACAAACATAATCAAGATCAATAAATTATAAGCAAGAATAACAAAGAAAGTAGAAAGGAACCTAATAAACACAACAAGAAATGAAAAGAGCTAAGTTACTACAAACACTACAGAACTTCAAAGGGCAATCAGAGATTACTTTGAAAATCTCTATGCCACAAAACCAGAGAACCTGAAAGAAATGGATACGTTCTTGGACTTGAAACAAGATGACCTGGACCTATCATTATTGAGAAAATTTAAAGGGTAATCAAAAGGCTTTCCCAAAAGAAAAGCCCAGAACCAGATAGATTCACTAGTGAATTCTTTCAAACATTTAGAGAAATACTGCCAATCTTCTTCGAGTTCTTCAAGAAAATTGAAGAAACAGGAACACTCCCAAATAGCTTTTATGATGCTAAAATCATCCTAATACCAAAAGCAAACAAAGACAACATGAAAAAAAAAAGAAAATGATAAGCTAATATCTTGGATGAACACAGATGCAAAGATTATCAACAAAACACTAGCAAACAAAATCCAACAACTCATCAAAAAACTTATACACCATTACAAAGCATGATTCATTCAGGAATCCAAAGGTTGTTTGACATACACAAGTCAACCAATATGATTCACTATATCAATAAAAGAACAAAAACAAAAATTATAGGATTACATCAATAGATACTTAGAAATCATTTGACAATTTCCAGCACCCATTCACAATAAAACTCACAATAAGATGTGAGTTGAAGGAACCTTCCTCAGTATTGTCAAAGCCATTTATCAAAACCCATTGTGAACATTATACTCAATGGGGAGAACCTAAAAGCCTTTTTTCTAAAATCTGGCACAAGGCAAGTTTGATCCCTCTGACTACTTATATTTAATATAGTACTGAAAATCCTAGCCATGGCAATTAGGCAAGTAAAAAATGTCAAAAGCATTTATGTAGAAATGAAGAAGTGAAGTTTTCCTTGTTTGCTAATGACATGAAACTGTAACCATAAAATTCTAAAGGATCCACACAAAAAAAATTTGAGAAACAATAGATTTGCATAATAAAGTGGAGGCTACAAAAGCAATACACAAAAATCCCTGGTTTTCTATACAGAAATAATGAAAGATAAGAAAAATATACTAAAATTAGAATCCATTCACAATTGTGTCTCAGAAAATCAAGTACCTTGGAGTCAAATTAACTAAAGAGGTGAAAGAGATATATAAAGAAAACTACAAAAAAAAACTTTAAGAAATAAAAGAGGATACAAAAATGGAGACATAAACTCTTCTCATGTATTGTCAGGATTAACAGAATCAAAATGTCAATATTTCCTAAAGCATTGTACAGATTTAATACAATTCCTACAAAAATTTACATATTTTTCAAAGAAGTGGATTAGATACTCCTGAAATTTATATGGAGAAATAAGTGCCCATAAATAGCTAAAGCAATCCTTAGTAAAAAAAAAAAATGATGGGAGCAACCACTTTCCCCAACTTTGTACTCTACTATAAAGCAATAATAATTAGAACAGTAGCAATAGTGACAATTAATGAGGGGCATTCCCACCACCAGTGTTGTCCTCCCTCCGTCACTGTTCCCAGCATGCATTCCCCATCTCTTTTCTTTACCCCTGCTTAATGCTAGAGGAACTGTTTCTTACTTGTATAGTTTGTTGTAGATTGGGTATCAATCCTGTTGTCATTGACTTTGAATTTGGTATTCGAGTCTGATCATTTTTTATTTTCATCTAATGAACATATGACTGTCTTGTTCTGGTACCATCGGGTGTGGGGGGAAGGATAACCAAAAAAAAGAGAAAAACTAGGAGGAGTCCATCTAGATGTTATAAGTATCCATTTAGAAGAAGGAAGGTAAAAAAAAAAAGAAAAAGGTAACAAACAACTTAAAAACAAAAACCAATAAGGGAGTAACAACAAAAGTACAAAAAGAATCAAAAAAGAATAAACCAAAAAGCAAAAACTATCAGCTATAGTAAAGAATAAAAACTAGCAATAACAACAAAACTAAACTAAAAAAATAAAATTTAAATAATTATTTAAAACAATAAAAATAAAATAATAAATAAAAGACCAGCAATATGTTTCTTCCTTTTTTCTTTGCATAAGCACAGTAAATATTGGGAAAATTAGAATGGGAATTTCCTTGACCTAAGAGATGCAGGATTTCTCCATCCTTGAAGCATACTGCCATGGTAACATCTACAGGCTATGTACTCCCTCATTTACAACACCCCAAGGTCTTTTTAACCTGCTGGGAAACTTTCCACTCAGATGTGAGTGATGGCATCTCGCATCTGTAGCTGGAGCTCTTGTTATTTGCATAGGACATAGGGTGAAAGCTAGGGGAGATTTTCTTTTTATGGTTCTAGGGGTTCTGCTCCATCACCATTGTTGTGATCAATATTCTGTAATTAGTGGTCTTGGTTTTTGTTCAGATCCTAGGACAGAGCCTAGGGTATAGTCTTTCAGCATGGTTCCAGAATTTCTGCTCAGTCGCAGTTGTCAAAGTCAGATCTCTGGAATTAGGGATCTTGCTTTTTGTACAAATTCCAGGCTGAGACCTAGGTTAGGAATTCCTCCTTGATCCCTCAATAGGTTCTGTCCAGACCATGGTTGTTGAAGTCAGTCTTCTGTAAATAGTAATTTTGGTTTTGCTCCTAGCAAGGGATGACATGTCTCCCAATTGTATCTTACCATTAGGTGATGAGATAAGACAGCCCTCTCTTAGCTCAAGTTGTTGTCGTTTCCTCCTGTCAGGATATCATGTCAAAACTGGTACAAGTTGGTGCCAGGCTGATAGAGTTTCCCTGGGAGGAGTTTTGTTCCTGGTACTGTTGCTGGAACCTATGTTCCACTTCTGGGATCGGGGGTTCTGGATTGAATGGTTGCTGTCCAAATGTCTGAAGTCTAAATTGGGTTCATATGACACAAGCTCAGGGTGGCACGTGACCCTGCATTATAAAAAGTGTGGGTTCTTATTCCTAATAAATAAGAGCTTGTTTTGTGCATAATATTTCCCTTTATTTAGAGTGCCTAAGCAAAATGGTATGGTGACATATTATATTGCTGGTGGATTTGGAGCAAGATTGATATTATGTACTATCTCTGTGCCCTGATTTTGACCGGGGCTTTTATCCCAGGCAAACGTTTTCTTGCAGGTTTTCATACCAAGCAGAACCAAAACAGGTGAGATTGGAGAAAGAAAGAGAGAAAAAATCTAGCTAGCTAGCTAGCTTTCTAATAGAAGAAATAAATAAAAATACATTTAAAAGAGGCATTGAAGAAAAGTGCTGTTCATGAGGCTAACTTACTTTTGGGGATAAACAGACTGGAGGTATTATAGAGGTATTAAACACTTAAAGGAAATATAGTTTTCCTCATTGAATCTTTTGAGATATTCTTGTGGGGGGGGGTGGAATCCAGGGCATTTTCCCATCACACATCATGTCTTGATGAGTTTGTAAAGTTATTTGTAGCCATGAGGGAAGTTTCCTTGGGCTGAGTTCCTTCTGGGTGTGAATCGGTAGCATGCAACAGTCCATGATTAGGAGGGTAAAAAGAAGGGCCATTTTACTATTTACTGTTTCTTTCTGAGTAGCTTCATGGTAGCCTTGAAAATCAGTGGACGATAGGGCCTTAGTGGCAGTACATATGGTAGGGTTCTTGCCATGCACAAAAGTTGACTTATTATCACTCCCAGTACCCAGCCTCTAAGGAAAAATACCATAATTCAGAACTACGAGTAAGCCCTGAACAACAACTGGTGTATTAAAAATTAAAAAAGAAAGAAAATCAATGGACAAAACATAACTCAAGAACTGTGGAAAAATCAGCTTAATTTAAAGTCAATGAAAACATAAAGTGTTTTTAGACTTCCCTCATTTTCAGTGCATAATAATGTCACCACTGGATATCTTTTGTTGTTGCTTTGTTTTGTTTTTGGGCCACATCCGGTGACACTCGGGTTACTTCTGGCTTGGGGGACCATATGGGATGCCAGGGATCAAACTGAGGTCCATCCTGGGTCAGCCATGTACAAGACAAGAGCCTTACCACTGCCCTACCACTCTGGCCCCACTACTGGATCTCTTTATTAGTTACTGACAAGCACCATATTTAAGGCTTATCTAAATTTGACTTTCATTTATCACTTGCTCTGTGAAAATAACCACAAGGTTATTTTTAGAGCCAGAATTATTACATGAGCACTGTCAGTTGTGGACCTAAACCTCACCTCCAAATATTAAAAAAAATAAACTAAAATCCAAGAATATACTATGTGAATTTGAGGAAAAACATTTTAAAAATTTTTTTGCTATTTTTTGCCATTTGTGTGGTCAGAGAATTCTTAGGAAGTTTTAAATTTTAAAGCAAGGGATTCTGACACATGTTCAGCTCTCTGTTCTGGAGATCAAGTGAAAAACCAAAACCAAATATTTAATAACTTCATAAAGCAAAATAGTGAATAATTAATTAAAATTATATTATTCTAATCTATTACTCAACAAAGAAGAGCAGTTATAGCTTGTTATGTTGTAAAATTATAGGAAGCTAAAAATTACATTTAAAAAAACAACAAATGAGGACCCCTTCCCCTGCCCAGTATGCAAGTGAACCTGGGCGCCCAGACCTTCTATTGGTCTGAGACTCCTCTTCCACCTTCAGGACCTCTTCTTCCCGCCCAGTAAACACATGGACCTGGGCACCCTCCACTGGTCTGGGACCACCCTTCCACCCTTAGGACCCCCTCCACCAGCCCAGGAAATGCATGGACCTGGACTCCCAGACCTTTGGCTGGTTTTAGACCACCCCCTCATATCACCCCCTCCACTGGCCCAAAAGCATGGGGTCCTTGGCACCTGGAACTTTGGGCTGGTTTGAGACCCCCAGCAGGAAGGTTTGATACCTTCCACCACCCCTCTGCTAAACCAGGAATTGTATACACCTTGGCCTGGGACCTTTGGGCAGGGTTGAAACAGCCAGTCCTCCTCCCCAGGACCATGATCTGTGAAAATGCACGGGATAGTCTAACTTTCAACACATAGGTCCTAACACTCAGACCTAACACTCAATTTCCTCAGATAATCCCACACTTCATAAAACAAGATAGCAAAACACTGAAGCAGCTTGTAATCTCCCAATCATGTTTAGACAAATTATCTGGCTAAGGAAAGTAAACTCTAAATTGAATATACTTTCAAGCACCTCTAATAAAACAAGTATAACAGTCCACTTTATTAAACAACCAGAACTCAACATTCAAAACCACCAGGTGCAAAGAAATGTGCGTAAACTAAGAAAGACATTAGCAGCTGGGGAAATGCAGAGAAATCCTATCAAGTTTCCAAGTCCACCAAAACGCATGAGCCCAATAGATGAGTACCTAAAAATAGCACTGCATGTCCTAGCAAGGGAAAATCAAGGAATCACTAGCCAGCAAGAGTAAGAAATCTATAGATGGAACAATTCAACCAACTAAAAGAAGAATTTTACAGAATATGAAAAAAATCCATACAATTGGAATTAGGAGAAATAAAAAACATGTTAGCAAGCCATAATAGTAGAATTACACAGTTAGAAGAAAGCATAGAGAAACTTGAGGAAAAACTACAAAACAACAATGACAAAGAAGTCAATAAAAAAGCAAGAAACAAAACATTGGAGGAAAAAGTTAGGTACTAGTGAATAAAGATAACAGAAATAACCTATGAATTGTAGGAATAACAGAAGGGGAGGAAAAAGGGAAAGAAGAACAAGTAGTGAGGGAAATAATAGCAGAGAATTTTCCCACCCTCTGGAAAGAAAAACCCATACAAATTCAGGAGGCAAAAAAAAAGTCCCCAATAAAATAGACCCTGACAGACCAATACCAAGACATATGGTAATCCAACTTGCAAAAATAAATAAATAAATAAACAAAACAAAAACAAAGTGAAAGATGAATTCTTTAAAGCATTCAAGGAGAGAAAAACCCTCAAATACAAAGAAAGGGCCATAAGAACCAAACTAGACCTCCCATGTGAAACAATTTGAGCAAGAAGACAGTGGAGTGACATGTTTAAATTGCTGAATAAAAGAAACTTCCAACCTGGAGTACACTATTCAACAAAACTCTCACTCATATGGGAAGGAGAACTAAAAACATTCTTAGACAAGAAAGAACTCACACTATTTGCGCTAACCAAACAATCTCTAAATGAACTTTTCAAAGATGTTCTACACAATACAAACCCCCAATTGTAACAACAACCACTCTACTCAATACAATCGCACAACAACCCTCTCTCGTGGTAATCTCCTTAAATGTTAACGGGCTAAACTTCCCTATTAAAAGACTCAGAGTAGCAGGACTGATCAAAAAACAAAAACCAGACACCTGCTGCCTCTAAGAAACAGACCTAAAAGAACAGGGTAGGCACGGGCTTAGAATTGAAGGATGAAAATCTATTATTCAAGCCAATGGAAAACAAAAAAAAAGCTGGGACAACCATTATTATATCAGACCAAATTGCATTCAACTTCAAGAAAGAACTTAGAGACCAAGAGGGTCACTATTTACTGACCATGGGAACATTAGATCAAAAAGACTAACCCTGTGCCAACTGTAGAGCCAGCAAAATATGTAAGGCATTTGCTCACAAATCTAGAGAAACATATGGAAGGAAATATGATAGAAGTAGGAGATTTCAATACTTCACTATCACCACTAGACAGATCCACCAGGCAGAAAAAGTATTATACCATGAAAACTTCAAAACACTCCAGAAAGAAATTAAAGAGAACCTAAGGAAATGAAAGAACATCATGGATAGGAAGAATCAACATAATCAAAATAACTATATTACCTAAATTACTTTATAGATTCAATGAAATCCCTATCCAAATTCTGATGCCATTTTTAAGGAACTAGAACAACCAATTATAAAATTCATCTAGAACCACAAAAACCCTAGGTTAGCCAAATCCATACTGAAAAGACAAAAAACTGGGTGACATTTCTTTTTTATTATTTTTATTTGCATTGATGTATTGTATTACATTGATTAGTTTTCTATGTTTTTTGATATCTTTGAACACCTTGATTACAAATATGATTGTAGTTGGGTTTCAGTCATGTAAAGAACACCCCCCTTCACCAGTGCAACATTCCCATCACCAATATCCCAAGTCTCCCTCCTCCCCACCCAACCTCTGCCTGTGCTCTAGACAAGCTTTCTACTTCCCTCATTCACTCACATTATTATGTTCTCAGTGTAGTTATTTCTCTAACTGTTCTCATCACTCTTTGTGGTGAGTTTCATGTCGTGAGCTGGACCATCCAGCCTTCCTCTCTTTTGTCTCTGAGAATTATTGCAAAATTTATTTTTCTTAAACCCATAGATGAGTGAGACTATTCTGTGTCTATTTCTCTTCCTCTGGCTTATTTCACTCAGCATAATAGATTCCATGTACATCCATGTAGAGGAAAATTTTATGACTAAACTCTTTTGATAGCTACATCATATTCCATCGTACATATTCCAGATGTACTACAGTTTCTTTAGCCATTTATCTGTTGAGAAGCAACTAGGTTGTTTCCAGTGTCTGGCTATTGTAAAAGCACTTCAATGAATATAGGTGTGAGGAAGGGATTTTTCTTTACCTAACCTGAAGCTTTATTATAAAGTCATAGTCATCAAAACAGCATGGTACTGGAACAAAGACAGAGTATCAGACCAGTGAGTTAGAACAGAAATCCAGATATTTACCCACAAATAAACAGTCAACTGATATTTGAAAAAGAATCCAAGAATCTGAAATAGAACAAAGACAGTCTCTTCAACCAATGGTGTTGAAACAAAAGATTGATTCATATCTCATCCCCTAAACAAAAATCAACACAAAATGAATTAAAGACCTGGAAATCAGACCCTAATTTATAAAGTTTATTAAGGAATAAATAAGTAGAACACTACAAGACTTATACCTCAAAAAAGTCTTTGATGACAGAATGCTAATGGCAAGAGTAATAAAATCAAATGTAAACAAATGGAACTACATGAAACCAAAGAGTTTCTGTATGGCAAAAGAAACACTGGCTAAAACTAATAGACAGCTAACAGAATGGGGAAAAAATTTCACACTCGATACATCAGATAAAAAAATTGATATCTAGGATATACAAAGCACTCAGAAAGGTGATTCTCACAAAACCCAACAAAGCCATAGAAAGTGGGGAGAAGAAATGAATAGACACTTTTCCAAGGAAGACCGACAGATGGCCAATAAATACATGAAAACATGTTCACCATCACTCATCATTAGAGAAATCCAAATTAAGATAACAATGAGGAACACCAGATACCAGCGAGTATGGCACACATCAAAAATAATGTGTCCAATCTCTGTTGATGAGGATGTGGTAGAAAAGGAACTCTCATCCACTGCTGGTGGGAACACTGCCTGGTCCAACCTCTATGGAAATCAGTATCGAGGGTACTTAGTAAACTCAGAATTGAGCTGTCATATGATCCAGCAATCTCCCTCCTGGGTATCTACCCCCAAGATTTCCATCTTTATCCCAAAGTATGTATGCACTCTACTATTCATCGCAGCACTCAGACAATAACGAAGAACTGGAACCAATCTTCATGCCCAACAATGGGTGAATGGATCATGAAGATGTGGTATTTATACACAATGGAATGCTACATAGCAGTTAGAAATGATACAGTCATGAATTTTCCAGCAATATGGATGGATCTCCAAAATATTATGTTAAACAAAGTAAGCAAGAAAACGGATAAACACAGAATGATAGCACTTCTTTGGGGTATTCAGAAAATATACCACATTTACATATAGTAGTCCATGAACAAATATAAGAGCCGAAAGGGTAAAATCTCCAAACACCCTAGGTGCCACCACTTCATCACGTGGTGAAGTGTTCAAATAGAGTCGAAGGTGGCAACACAAAGATGTGAATGCCCATTATAACCTAAAGTATCAAGCAACGATGGAAGCAACAATTTTTGAGTGAACAGGTATGCAATCAACCTCTAACCATAAAGGTCTATAATAATATCCTTATGTGTTTTATCACAAAATCGGGTGCAGTGATTACTAACAATATGTTTTAATGCCTTAATTTTACCAAGTATAAAATAAAACTTTAGCTTCATTGTCCACAGGGGGACTTGGAAACAAAGGACGGACAACCCTAATTTTAAACCTTGGCGGTCAGTCATACAGAATAATATATACAGTTCCTATTATGTCAATGTCTTGATAAAATACTCTAATTAACCCACTTTTGTTTATGTCTTTAGATAGAACCCAAAGCATATGATAATTCAGACCACTGGCACTGTCTCTAGCAAGTCACTGTGCCCTTTCTTTCTTTTTTCTTTTTTTTTTTTTCTTTCTTTTTCTTTTCTTTCTTTTTTCTTTCTTTCTTTCTTTTTCTTTCTTTTCTTCTTTCTTTCTTTCTTTCTTTCTTTTCTTCTTTCTTTTTTCTTTCTTTCTTTTCTTTCTTTCTTTCTTTCTTTCTTTCTTTCTTTCTTTTTTCTTTCTTTCTTTCAATCTCTTCTTTCTTTTCTTTCTTTCTTTCTCTTTCTTTCTTTCTTTTTCTTTCTTTCTTTCTTTCCTTTTCTTTCTTCCTTCCTTCCTTCCTCCTTCCTTCCTCCTTCCTTCCTTTCTTTCTTTCTTTCTTCTTTTTTCTTTCTTCTTTCTTTTTCTTTCTTTCTTTTCTTTCTTTCTTTCTTTTTTCTTCTTTCTTTCTTTCTTTCTTCTTTCTTCTTCCTTTCTTTCTTTCTTCTTTCTTTCTTCTCTTTTTCTTTCTTCTTTTTCTTTCTTTTCTTTTTCTTTCTTCTTTCGTCTCTCTTCCTTCTTTCTTTCTTTCTTTTTCTTCCTTCCTTCCTTCCTTTCTTTCTTTCTTCTTTCTTTCTTTCTTTCTTTCTTCTTCTTTCTTTTCTTCTTTTCTTTTTCTTTCTTTCTTTTCTTTTCTTTCTTTCTTCTTTTTCTTTCTTTCTTTCTTTCTTTCTTTCTTTCTTCTTTCTTCTTTCTTTCTTTCTTTCTTTCTTCCTTTCTTCCTTTCTTTCCTTTCTTCCTTCTCCTTCCTTCCCTCCTTCCATCCTCCTTCCTTCCTTCCTCCTTCCTTCCTTCCTTCCTTCCTTCCTTCCTTCCTTCCTTTCTTCTTTCTTTTATCTTTTCTTTCTTTCTTTCTTCTTATCTTTCTTTCTTTCTTTCTTCTTCTTTCTTTCTTTCTTTCTCTCTTTCCTTCCTTCCATCCTTCCTTCCTTCCTTCCTTCCTTCCTTCCTTCTTTCTTTCCTTTTTTCTTTCTCTCTCATTCTTTCTTTCTATTTTTCTTTCTTCTCTCTTTCTTTCTCTTTCCTCCTCTTTTTCCTTCCTTCTTTCTTATATTCTTTCTTTCTCTTCCTTTCTTTTTCTCTCTTATTCCCTCTACTTTTCCCCTCTGTCCTTTACTCTTCTTCAATCCATTGCACCATATTTACTTATTCATCTTTTTCTCTTCTCTCTTATCTTTTGTTTTCCCCTCCTTTCTCTCCTAAGCCATATTTTAACCAACTATTTATCTCTTCTTAACTCAATCATATCTTAAGAGCTCAGACCCAGCTTATGAGGGTCAGGCCTCCAACAGCAACCTAAGAATAGAACACTAAAGCCTGTCTTAATGTGGGCATAAGTTAATAGACAGTGGGCTCCTTCCTGGCTGCCAAACCTAAATTGAAACAAACCGTGCCTAGAATGTATATAGCCCCTCTTATATATTACCCCCTCTTCCCTCCTTCAAAATCCTTCTAACCCCTCATCCCCCAATCCTGACTCATTATCCTTCATTATTTAACCATCTTTACCCTCAGTTATTAACCCAGTAGGTACCAGGACCAACCTCCTGCTCCAATAAACCATCACCAAGCTCCCAAACCAAAAGTACACCTTCCCAGCCCCATGTCACATGTAAGAAATTACAACCAATACACCTGCTGATTCATGCTTCATGGACCTTCTTCTTACACTTCTAATCATGGACTGTTGCATGCCACTGACTCAGGCCCAGAAGGATCCCAGTTCAAGGAAACTTCATTCATGGTTACAAATAATTTTGCAAACTCAACAAGACACTATGTGTGATGAAAAAATGCCCTGGACTCCACCCACCACAAGGATATCTCAAAATACTCAATAGTGAAGCCTTTAGTTCCTTTATAAGCATATGTCATGTAGACCCAATTTAGACTCCACATGATTGGACAGCAACAATTCAACCTAGACCCCAGATCTCAGACATGGAACCGACATAGCAACAGCATTAGGACCCACACTCCTCCGGGGAAACTCTGAATGTCGTCCCAGCACCAACTTGCACCAATTTTAACATGACATCCTGACATGAGAAAACACAACAACTTGAGCTAAGAGTGGGCTGCCCCATCTTAGTCTCATGCAATCAGGAGACATGTAATTATTTGCCCTAAGCAAAAACCAAAATCGCTATCTACAGAAGACTAACTTTGAGAAACATGGCCTGGACAGAACCCATCAAGGGACCAATGAGGAAGTTCCTAGCCTAGGCCTTGGCCTAGGATTTGTATAAAAGCATAATCTCTAATTCCAGAGGTCTAACTATGACAACTGTGACTGAGCAGAACTTTTGGAACTATGCTGAAAGACTATACCCTAGGCTCTGTCCTAGGTTCTGAACAATAATCAGGACCACTAATTACAGAAGACTGATTATAACAACAGTGATGGGACAGAACTCCTAGAACCATAATGGAAAACTCTCTCCTAGCCTTCACCCTATGACCTATGCAAACAAGATCTCCAGCTACAGAGGTGAAATGTCATCACCCACATCTGAGTAGAAAGTTTCCTGGCACCATAAAAAGACCTTGGTGTGTGTAAATGAGTGAGCATGGAGCCTGTAGTTGTTCCTATAGCAGTATGCTTCAAGGGTGGTGAAACCCTGTATCTCATAGGCCAAGGGAATTCCCGATGTAATTTCTCCAATGTTTACTGTGTTTATGCAAAAGCAAACAAACAGCAAACAAAAACCCAGAAGAAACACAACTTTTGTTTGTTTGTTATTTTTTTTTGGGGGGGGGCATACCCGTTTGATGCTCAGGGGTTTCTCCTGGCTAAGTGCTCTGAAATTGCCCCTGGCTTGGAGGAACCTTATGGATGCTGAGGATCGAACCGCAGTCCTTCCTTGACTAGTGCTTGCAAGGCAGACACCTTACCTCTAGCGCCACTTCACTGGCCCCCCACAACCTTTTATTTTTTTTAAAGAAGTTGCTCGTCTGGGTTTTTGTTTTTGTTTTTGTTTTTTTTTTCTTTTTGTAGCTGATGGTTTTGGCTTTTGGTTTATTCTTTGTTTACTCTTTTTGTAATTTTGATGATACTTCCTTATTGTTTTTTGTTTATGCTTTGTTTTGTTTTACTACCTTTTTGTTCTTTTTTCCCTTTCTTCTTCTAAATGGATATTTTTAACATCTAGACGGACTCCTCCTAGTTTTTCTCTTTTTTGTTTGCCTTTTTCTTTCTTCCCTTGATGGTTCCAAGACCAGACAGTCGAATGTTCATTTGGTGGAAATAAAAACTGATCAGACATGAATACCAAATCAAAGTAAACAACAACAGAATCAATACCCAATATACAATAAGCTGTAGAAGGGGGGAACAGTTGCACTAACATTATAGGTGTAAAGGAGGAAGATATGGGATGCATGCTGGAAAAAGGGGTGGAGGAAACAACACTGGTGGTGGAAATGCCCCTCACTCTTTGTCACTATGTGCCTCAAATATTACTGTGAAAGAATTATAATTCACTTTGACCACAATAAAAATTTTAAAACAGGGGAAAACAAAGCAAAAAAAAAAAACACCACATTTTGACACCTTTATCTTTTCTTTTATTTAAGCACAGTGGTTACAGAAATGTTCATAATTGGCTTTCAGTTATAGAATTTATATAGTCCTTCATCCGTGCAACTTTTCCACCACAGTTACCTCCTCTCACCACCCCCTGCCTGTCTCTAGGACAGGTCTACTGCTTCTTTATCATTTGTCATACTCTCTAACTACACTCACAACTATTTGTGACAAGCTTCATATCATGGGTTGGTCTTCCTGGCACTCATCTTTATTGTCTCTGTATGTTATTACCATGGTGTCATTTATTTCTCTTGTATAGCACATATGAGTGAAGCTATTCTATGTTTATTCCTCTCTCTGACTCATTTCACTCAGCATAATAATCTTCATGTCCATCTATGTATAGGCAAATCTCATCACTTTTTCCCTAAGAGTTGCATACCATTCCATTGTGTATATGTACCACACTTTTTAACCAGTCATCTGTTGTCAAAACACACTTTTAATGAGTATTTTAATATTACTTTTTTTACTTTTATAGTTTCATTGTATTTTAACTCTAAATTTTAGAGTTAAATTATTTCATTTCACTTGCAAGATTTTGTAAATCCGAAAGAGGAAATAAAGAAATATTAAAACCAACGGAGCTGATATTTTTGATGTTAATATGTGTGCTAATAAATATAAATAAAATTTATACTTTTCACTATTATAAAAAAGGCTGGGAGACAGATCTGTTGAGAAAGAGAAAAAAAGAAAAAAGAAAGAAAGAGAGAGAGAAACAGAGAAAGAGAAAGAAAGGAAAGAAAGGGAGGGGGAGGGAGGGGAAGGGAGGGGGAGGGATGGGGAGGGAGGGGGAGGGATGAGGGAGGGGAGGGAGGGGAGGGAAGGGAAGGGAAGGAAAGGGAAGGGAGGGAGGGAAGAAAGGAAGGGAAGGAGGAAGGAAGAAGGGAAGGGGAGGGAGGGGGGAAGGGAGGGAAGGGAAGGAAAGGGAGGAGGGAGGAAGGAAGGAAGGGAGGAGCGAGGGAGGAGGTAAGGGAGGGAGGGAGGGGAAAGGAGGGAGGGAGGGAAGGAAAGAGGAAAGGGGGAAGGGAAGAAGGGAGGGAGGGGAAAGAGAGGAAGGTTGGGAGGGAGGGAGGGGCAGGGAGGAAGGAAGGGAGAGAGGAAGGGAGGGGGAGGAAGAAAGGAAGGGAGGGAGGCAGGGAGGGTAAGGAAGGAAAGAAAGGAGGGAGGAAGCGAGGAGGGGAAAGAAGGGAGGGATGAGGGAAGGGAGGAAGGGAGGGAGGAAGGGAGGGGAAGGAAGGAAGGAGTGAGGGAGAAGGGAGGAAGGGAGGAGGAAGGGAGGGGAATGAAGGAAAGGAGGGAGGGGAAGGGAGAAAAAAGGAAGTAAGGAAGGGGGAAGGGGAAGGAAGGAAGAAAGGAAGGAAGAAGGAAGGAAGGAAGGAAGAAGGAAGGAAGGAAGGAAGGAAGGAAGGAAGGAAGGAAGGAAGGAAGAAGAGAAAGAAGTGCTGAGCATACTGTATCTACAATCATAATTCTGTAATTATAGATTGAGCAAATATATTTGAATCTATAATAGTTAAAATTTAATTTGATCAACACACTTTTTTTCTTTTGAAAATTTCTAGGAAATGAGGATCCAAACATAAGGTCTTCTTCCTCCTCCAGTCACATCTGTATTATATGGTCCACTTCTGCTAGGTTGATTAGGTCAGAGATGGTCACTTTATCTAAGCAGTGGCTATTCTACAGTCATAGGGAGTTGAACTGAGTAACAGAGTATGGTAAGTTATGATTATTGAAATATAATGCAGGCCTCCTGAAGCCTGTGTATATTACCCAGTGGAAACTGCTGTGATACTGCTTTACTCAAAACCCAGTTATTCAGCTTCACATTTGTGGGGTCTTTCTCTTTATTATTATTATATATTTATTTATTCATTTTTGGTTTGGTGGCACACAAGGATTACTCCTGGCTCTGTACTCAGAAATAGCTCTTGGCAGGCTCTGGGTACCATATGGGATGTCAGGGATCACACCTGGGTCTGTCCTGGGTCACCGGCAATGCAAGACAAATGTGTTACTGCTGAGCTTCAGCCCTTGTGGGACTTTCTATAATTATTTGTTTAATGTATCTCTATTTAATATTTGTTACTTGCCACAAAATGTAAAACAGATCATATTTTAAGTCTATTGTTTTTATCTTTTTGTTTTGTTTTGGGGCCACACCAGGTGACGCTCACGGGTTACTCCTAGCTATGTGCTCAGAAATCGCTTCTGGCTTGGGGGACTATATGGGACACCGGGGATCAAACTGTGGTCTTTCCTAGGCTAGTGTGGGCAAGGCAAATGCATTACCACTAGCGTCACCACTCAGGCCCCTTAAGTCTATTTTTATCAAAAAAATGAACATTAATTTTTAAAAATTAAAAAATGCCTTATAAGGTTTTTATAATAAAGGTTCAGGCATACATAGAATGCTGTGGATCAAACGCAATTGGCTCTGTGCAAGGCAAATGCCCTAAGCCTAACCACTTGTGTTATCACTCCAGTGGCCTACAGTTTTAAGTTTAATTATTGTCATTGGGCTCAGTAGTATTGGGTTTAATGGCTTAGATACATACAAATACCTCTCCTCTTGATTACAGAGGATTAAGGTCCATGATTCTTGACTCTATGTGACTTTCAGACACCCTCTTTTTGTTTACTACTTCTATTTCTCTCCTTCTTGATATTTTTACTTCTGTAATCTAGAGCCAAAGTATTTTGCCTCCCCAATCACTGGTGATACCTTCTGTTTCCTAGACAAACTATCTCATAAATCTGGTATTTGCCTTTCTTCTGTCCTCATTTAATGAGATCTTCTAGTTCCACACACGCTGAAGCAAATAGCATGATTTCACTATCCCTGTGCCTCATATGATTCCTTTTGTATGCACACCAAAAATGCATTAGCTATTCTTTTGTCGCTGGGAAACCTATATATTTTTGTATACTAGTTATTGAACTGAGTGCATTATTGAACAGAGGTGTGCATGTTTTCTTTTCTTTTTTTCTGGTTATTGGGCTACACCTGATGACGCTCAGCGTTTACACCTGGCTATGTGCTCAGAAAATACTCCTAACTTGGAGAAACCATATGGGATGCTGGGAATCAAACCCAGGTCCATCCTGGGTCAGCAACGTGTAAGA
This sequence comes from Suncus etruscus, assembly GCF_024139225.1. NCBI lineage: Eukaryota > Metazoa > Chordata > Mammalia > Eulipotyphla > Soricidae > Suncus > Suncus etruscus. The sequence goes on from NC_064863.1 coordinate 78,898,729, forward strand.
CAAAGGACCTACTGTTGTGATATCACTCCAGCCCCCACATGTATATTTTCTTTTTTTTTTTTTTATTTAAACACCTTGATTACATACATGATTGTGTTTGGGTTTCAGTCATAAAAGGAACACCACCCATCACCAGTTCAACATTCCCATCACCCAGTCCCAAATCTCCCTCCTCCCCACCCAACCCCCGCCTGTACCCTAAACAGGCTCTACATTTCCCTCATACATTCTCAATATTAGGACAGTTCAAAATGTAGTTATTTCTCTAACTAAACTCACCACAATTTTGGTGAGCTTCCTGAGGTGAGCTGGAACTTCCACTCTTTTCTCTTTTGTGTCTGAAATTTATTATTGCAAGAATGTCTTTCATTTTTCTTAAAACCCATAGATTAGTGAGACCATTCTGCGTTTTTCTCTCTCTCTCTCTGACTTATTTCACTCAGCATAATAGATTCTGTGTACATCCATGTATAGGAAAATTTCATGACTTCATCTCTCCTGACAGCTGCATAATATTCCATTGTGTATATGTACCACAGTTTCTTTAGCCATTCGTCTGTTGAAGAGCCTCTTGGTTGTTTCCAGAGTCTTGCTATGGTAAATAGTGCTGCAATGAATATAGGTGTAAGGAAGGGATTTTTGTATTGTATTTTTGTGTTCTTAGGGTATATTCCTAGGAGTGGTATAGCTGGATCATATGGGAGCTCGATTTCCAGTTTTTGGAGGAATCTCCATATTGCTTTCCAAAAGGTTGAACTAGACGGCATTCCCACCAGCAGTGATAAGAGTTTCCTTTCTCTCCACATCCCCGCCAGCACTGTTTGTTCTCATTCTTTGTGATGTGTGCCATTCTCTGTGGTGTGAGGTGGTATCTCATTGTTGTTTTGATTTGCATCTCTCTGATGATTAGTGATGTGGAGCATTTCTTCATGTCTTTTGGCCATTTGTATTTCTTCTTGTCAAAGTGTCTGTTCATTCTTCTCCCCATTTTTTGATGGGATTAGATGTTTTTTTCTTGTAAAGTTCTGTCAGTGCCTTGTATATTTTGGAGATTAGCCCTTTGTCTGATGGGTATTGGGTGAATAGATTCTCCCACTTAGTGGGTGGCTCTTGTATCCTGGGCACTATTTCCTTTGAGGTGCAGAAGCTTCTCAACTTAATATATTCCCATCTGTTAATCTCTGCTTTCACTTGATTGGAGAGTGCAGTTTCCTCCTTGAAGATGCCTGAAGTCTCAATGTCCCGGAGAGTTTTGCCTATGTGTTGTTCTATATACCTTATGGTTTGGGGTCGGATATCGAGGTCTTTAATCCATTTGGATTTTACCTTCGTACATGATGTTAGCTGGGGGTCTAAGTTCAATTTTTTGCAAGTGGCTAGCCAGTTGTGCCAACACCACTTGTTGAAGAGGCTTTCCTTGCTCCATTTAGGATTTCCTGCTCCTTTATCAAAAATTAGGTGATTGTATGTCTGGGGAACATTTTCTGAGTATTCAAGCCTATTCCACTGATCTGAGGGTCTGTCCTTATTCCAATACCATGCTGTTTTGATAACTATTGCTTTGTAGTAAAGTTTAAAGTTGGGGAAAGTAATTCCTCCCATATTCTTTTTCCCAATGATTGCTTTAGCTATTCTAGGGTGTTTATTGTTCCAAACAAATTTCAAGAGTGCCTGATCTACCTCTTTGAAGAATGTCATAGGTATCTTTAGAGGGATAGCGTTGAATCTGTATAACGCCTTGGGGAGTATTGCCATTTTGATTATGTTAATCCTGCCAATCCATGAGCAGGGTATGTGTTTCCATTTCCGCGTGTCCTCTCTTATTTCTTGGAGCAGAGTTTTATAGTTTTCTTTGTATAGGTCTTTCACATTTTTAGTCAAGTTGATTCCAAGAAATTTGAGTTTTTGTGGCACTATTGTGAATGGGGTTGTTTTCTTAATATCTATTTCTTCCTTATTACTATTGGTGTATAGAAAGGCCATTGATTTTTGTGTGTTAATTTTGTAGCCTGCCACCTTGCTATATGAGTCTATTGTTTCTAGAAGCTTTTTGGTAGAGTCTTTAGGGTTTTCTAAGTAGAGCATCATGTCATCTGCAAACAGTGAGAGCTTGACTTCTTCCTTTCCTATCTGGATTACCTTGATATCTTTTTCTTGCCTAATCGCTATAGCAAGTACTTCCAGTGCTATGTTGAATAGGAGTGGTGAGAGAGGACAGCCTTGTCTTGTGCCAGAATTTAGAGGGAAGGCTTTTAGTTTTTCTCCATTGGGGATAATATTTGCCACTGGCTTGTGGTAGATGGCCTTAACTATATTGAGAAAGGTTCCTTCCATTCCCATCTTGCTGAGAGTTTTGATCAAGAATAGGTGTTGGACCTTGTCAAATTCTTTCTCTGCATCTATTGATATAATCATGTGGTTTTTATTTTTCTTGTTGCTGATGTTGTGTATTATGTTGATAGACTTACGGATGTTAAACCATCCTTGCATTCCTGGGATGAAACCTACTTGATCGTAGTGGATGATCTTCTTAATGAGGTATTGAATCCTATTTGCCAGGATTTTGTTGAGGATTTTTGCATCTGCATTCATCAGCGATATTGGTCTGTAATTTTCTTTTTTCGTAGCATCTCTGTCTGGTTTAGGTATCAAGGTGATGTTGGCTTCATAAAAGCTATATGGGAGTGTTTCCACTTGTTCAATTTCATGAAAGAGTCTTGCCAGGATTGGTAGTAGTTCCTCTTGGAGAGTTTGATAGAATTCATTAGTGAATTCATCTGGGCCTGGGCTTTTGTTTTTTGGGCAGACTTTTGATTACCATTTTATTTCATCAATGGTGATGGGGGTGTTTAGATATGCTACATCCTCTTCTTTCAACCGTGGAAGATTATAAGAGTCCAAGAATTTATCCATTTTTTCCAGGTTCTCATTTTTAGTGGCATAGAGTTTTTCAAAGTAGTTTCTGATTACCCTTTGAATCTCTGTCATATCAGTAGTGATCTCTCCTTTTTCATTCCTAATACGAGTTATCAAGTTTCTCTCTCTCTCTTTCTTTGTTAGGTTTGCCAGTGGTCTATCAATCTTGTTTATTTTTTCGAAGAACCAACTTCTGCTTTCGTTGATCTTTCGGATTGTTTTTTGGGTTTCCACTTCGTTGATTTCTGCTCTCAGCTTTGTTATTTCCTTCTGTCTTCCTATTTTTGGGTCCTTTTGTTGAGTACTTTCTAGTTCTATTAGCTGTGTCATTAAGCTACTCAGGTAAGCTCCTTCTTCCTTCCTGATGTGTGCTTGCAAAGGTATAAATTTTCCTCTCAGTACTGCTTTTGCTGTGTCCCATAAGTTCTGATAGTTTGTGTTTTTATTGTCATTTGTTTCCAGGAACCTTTTGATTTCCTTTTTGATTTCATCTTGGACCCACTGGTTATTGAGTATGAGGCTGTTTAACTTCCAGGTGTTAAAGTTTTTCTTCTGAGTCCTTTTGGAATTCACAAATAATTTCAGAGCCTTGTGGTCAGCGAAGGTAGTCTGCAAAATTTCTATCCTCTTGATATTATGGAGGTATGTTTTATGTGCCAGAATGTAGTCTATCCTGGAGAATGTCCCATGTACATTGGAGAAGAATGTGTATCCAGGTTTCTGGGGATGGAGTGTCCTATATATATCCACTAGGCCTCTTTCTTCCATTTCTCTCCCAGGTCTAGTATATTCTTGTTGGGTTTCAGTCTGGTTGACCTATCCAGTGTTGACAAAGCAGTGTTGAGGTCCCCCACAATTATTGTGTTGTTATTAATATTGTTTTTCAGATTTGTCAACAGTTGTTTTAAATATTTTGCTGGCCCCTCATTTGGTGCATATATGTTTAGGAGAGTTATTTCTTCCTGCTCTACATACCCCTTGATTAATATAAAATATCCATTTTTGTCCCTTACAACCTTCCTGAGTATAAAGTTGCATTATCTGATATTAGTATGGCCACTCCAGCTTTTTTATGGGTGTTGTTTGCTTGGATAACTTTTCTCCAGCCTTTTATTTTGAGTCTATGTTTGTTCTGAGACTATTCAGGTGCGTTTCTTGTAGGCAGCAGAAGGTTGGATTGAGTTTTTTGATCCATTTAGCCACTCTGTGTCTCTTAACTGGTGCATTTAGTCCATTGACGTTGAGAGAAAGAATTGTCCTGGATTTAATGCCATCTTTATATCGAAATTTGGTGTGTCTTTTGGTCAGTCTTGTCTTAGATTAGGTCTTTCAGTTTTTCTCTTAAGACTGGTTTTGAGTCTGTAAAGTTTCTGAGCTGTTGTTTGTCTGTGAAACCATGTATTCTTCCGTCAAACCAGAAAGTGAGTTTTGCTGGGTACAGTATTCTAGGTGAAGCATTCATTTCATTCAGTCTTGTCACAATATCCCACCACTGCTTTCTGGCATTGAGTGTTTCTGGTGACAGGTCTGCTGTAAATCTCAAGGATGCTTGCTTGAATGTAATTTCCCCTTTTGATCTTGCTGTTTTCAGAATTCTGTCTCTATCTGTGGGATTTGTCATTGTGACTAGGATGTGTCTTGGGGTGGTTTTTCTTGGGTCTCTTTTGGTTGGTACTCTTCGGGCATGCAGGATTTAATCACATATATTCTTTAGCTCTGGAAGTTTCTCTTTAATGATGTTCTTGACCCTTGATTCTTCCTGGAAATTTTCTTTCTGGGTCTCTGGGACTCCAATGATTCTTAAGTTGTTTCTGTTGATCTTATCATAGACCTCTATTTTCATCTGTTCTCATTCTTTGACTAATTTTTCCATTGTCTGTTCATTTGTTTTAAGTTTTTTTTCCAATCTCTCCTGTTTTATGGAATTGTTATGTATCTCATCTTCCACAGCACCAAGTCTATTCTCAGCTTCTGATACCCTGCCCCAGAGCTTATCTATTTTGTCATTCACTTCGTTTACTGATTTTTTCAGGCCTGTTATTTGACATGTTATTTCAGTTTGGAGTTTTGTGATTTCTGTCTTCATATTTTCTTGATTCTTATTAGTGTTCTGTTCTATTCTATTCATGGTTTCTTTGAGTTCTTTGAGTATATTCCATATTGCTACTCTAAAGTCCTTATCTGAGAGATTGATTAGTTGGTTGGTCGTTAATTGGTCATCAGAATTGTCATCTTCATTCTCTATGTCTGATGCTGGCCTGCGTTGTTTCCCCATAGTCACACTTGTATTGTGGGTTTTTCTACGTGTTGTGGTGGTATTCATTGGTTATATGATGCAGGCAACACACTTCTCTGGCTCCGCCCTTTCTGGATGGGCCGACTTGCCTCCAAGGTAGGGGAGTCCTCTGTGGATGAAGCCTCACACAGGATCAAATCTTAGGCCCAAGCACGCAGCAGAGAAGACAGTCTGGAGAGAAATTCTTGCTTCTGTGATCCAGCACAGTTCTTAGTGTGGTTTTTTTTCTTCTTGTGATGGTGTTCTTTTTTTTTGAAAGAGCGCACGGCTGCATAGCAAAGTGGAGCTAAGTGCCTTCTGGAGCCTCTTTTCAGCCCACTCTCAGGAGGTTCATGCAACAGGATAGCAGAGAGACACACACAGGCACCACTCACAGTTTTTCACAGTCGAGCCCCACTGGTCAGGCGTAGTTTTTACTCGCTCGCTGGGCAGCTTCAGAATGCTGTATTTTTGGGGTTCACTTCCCAGGACTCTGAGGAGAGTCACTGGCTCGCTGGGTAGCTTCCAAATGTAGTTTCTTTGGGGTTCGCTTCCCAGGGCTCTGAGGAGAGCTTCCAGAGTTCAGGAAAGACAGAGAAGGGTAGGACAGGGCTCCCTTCCGGTGCTCAGTTTCCTCAGAAAAGCACAGCCGGTGGAGACTCTGCAGGTAGAGCAATCAGCTCTCTGCCTGGAAAACCCCCACATCCAGCCATTTCTTACTCACTCACACTGGCTCGCTGGGTAGCTCCCGAATGTAGTTTCTTTGGGGTTCACTTCCCAGGGCTCTGAGGAGAGCTTCCAGAGTTCAGGAAAGACAGAGAAGAGTAGGACAGGGCTCCCTTCTGGTGCTCAGTTCCTCAGAAGAAGCACAGCCCGGTGGAGACTCTGCATGTAGAGCAATCAGCACTCTGCCTGGAAACCCCCACATGCAGCCATTTCTCCCTCACTCACTGGCTCGCTGGGTAGCTTCCGAATGTAGTTTCTTTGGGGTTCACTTCCCAGGGCTCTGAGGAGAGCTTCCAGAATTCAGGAAAGACAGAGAAGGGTAGGACAGGGCTCCCTTCCGGTGCTCAGTTCCTCAGAAAAAGCACAGCCCGGTGGAGACTCTGCAGGTAGAGCAATCAGCACTCTGCCTGAAAACCCCCACATGCAGCCATTTCTCACTCACTCACTGGCTCGCTGGTAGCTCCCGAATGTAGTTTCTTTGGGTTCGCTTCCCAGGGCTCTGAGGAGAGCTTCCAGAGTTCAGGAAAGACAGAGAAGAGTAGGACAGGGCTCCATTCTGGTGCTCAGTTCCTCAGAAGAAGCACAGCCCGGTGGAGACTCTGCAGGTAGAGCAATCAGCACTCTGCCTGAAAACCCCCACATGCAGCCATTTCTCACTCACTCACTGGCTCGCTGGGTAGCTCCTGAATGTAGTTTCTTTGGGGTTCGCTTCCCAGGGCTCTGAGGAGAGCTTCCAGAGTTCAGGAAAGACAGAGAAGAGTAGGACAGGGCTCCCTTCCGGTGAAGAAGCACAGCCCGGTGGAGACTCTGCAGGTAGAGCAATCAGCACTCTGCCTGGAAACCCCCACATGCAGCCATTTCTCACTCACTCACTGGCTCACTGGGTAGCTCCCGAATGTAGTTTCTTTGGGGTTCACTTCCCAGGGCTCTGAGGAGAGCTTCCAGAGTTCAGGAAAGACAGAGAAGAGTAGGACAGGGCTCCCTTCCGGTGCTCAGTTTCCTCAGAAGAAGCACAGCCGGGTGGAGACTCTGCAGGTAGAGCAATCAGCACTCTGCCTGGAATCCCCCACATGCAGCCATTTTCTCCCTCACTCACTGGCTCGCTGGGTAGCTTCCGAATGTAGTTTCTTTGGGGTTCGCTTCCCAGGGCTCTGAGGAGAGCTCCAGAGTTCAGGAAAGACAGAGAAGGGTAGGACATGTATATTTTCTAATTAAAGTTTTTGCATGTTTGGAAGATGCAAAGCACTGGGATCATTGGCTAATAAAATATCTAGTGTTTGCTTATTGAGGAATCTCTATATTTTGTTGGACAGGGGCTGAACCAGAAACATTATTATTACGATAGCACAAGGGCCTCATTTATATTACATTCCTGGCACACAGGTTATTTCTACTCTTTCTGATATGTGTCATTTCACTGGTGTGAGGTGACATCTAGTCATCTTAATTTGACTTTTCCTGATAATAAGTGACAAACACTTTTTCATATGCTTGCTGGCCATCTGTCTTCTTCAGAGACAGATGTCTGTTCATTTCCTCTTGTTTTGCTCTCAAATTTTTATTTGAATGTCATTTTTAGATTTCTCTAGTCCACAAAAAATGTATGACAAATATTTTTCACTAAAAATTTATACTCAGAGCAGCATGTTTGCTTTGACAATAATAAAATTGTTTTAAGAATAGATATTATAGGGGATCCATTTTAATCCTGAAATTCACTAAAAATATTGATAGAATATTCTTTGCATAATTTTAGAGCTGGTATTTAGTCAAAATATAATGAATTTAAGGTAAATTTAATTGTATTTTGAAGACAACTAAAGTCTCAGAAAACATCTGATCTAACCAGTACATACATTTAATTTAGATAGCCCAATGTTTTATCTAATGACAGTAGAGTAAAAGATGTTAAATCATGCAATATAATGGCAATAAGTTTACCATTTTAAATATTATTATATAATTAACATAGTTATATAACATAAAGTCCCTAAGTGTTTCCTTAATTTCCAAGCTTACCATCCCTCTACATTTTACAAAAGAGGAGCAACTTCAAAAGTAATCTTTAGGTGACCTCAAAGTAGTATATTTTTTAAATTAGTAAGTAGTTTTCTACTTTTATTTAAAGTCACTTAAACATTAATCTTATTTTGTTGTATTGTTAAAGCTGACCCAAACTGGCCTGGACCAGAGTTGGGGTCCAGAATTGGAGATGCCCAAGCCCGGGGAGGCCAGGGATCAGGGATGCCCAAAGTCCGAGGAAAGCCCACTGCTCAATTGAGGAGATACAAATCTTAGTGGATGCAATCACAGGTAGGTTTATTCCTTTTCCAGGATCCTGGGATGTCAGTGAGACATTCAGTGAGACCTCGAGAATCCAAATTCAGAACATTTAAAGGAATTCATATAATAATGAGCATACAGGTCACAGCATTTCATAGGTTTATACAGTTTGAATCATCCAATAATTTTTACAGAAAAGGCGCAATTTTCTGTCTGTTCAGCCCCTTCAGGACATCATTTACCCCCAACTCCTAGACTGATGGTATGCAGAGATACATATTGAAAACTTCAGGTGGTCACCAAAATCTACAGGGTGGAGACCCTGTCTGCTCAACCCCTTCATGATATTTTACCCCAACTCCCAGACTGATGGTATGCAGAGATATGAGTTAAACTCTACAGGTGATTTCCCAATTCACAGGTTGGAGGACACATTCTCTTGACAGTGTAGTGACCAGAGCAATTAAGGAAAGTGAGCCTTGTTCATTATATCAATCAAGCCAGAGACAGAAGCGAGACTAGCATTAAACTAGATTTTTTTCCCCTTATACCTATATACCTATGTGTTATTCTATCTATACCTATGTCTGTTCTATCAATGTGTCTTTCCTTTCTAGTGACTGTGTGCAATTATTTCTCCCTAATCTTCAAGGGCCATCTGTCCTCTGTGGGAATCTCCTCTTCGAGGATCAAGGTTGGAATGTAAGATGATTAGTTGTTTCCCCGCCTTTCAAGGTGTCTGGTGGAAAATAAGATGCTCTTGTGTACCTTGGGACGTCCTTTGTGATTTACAGCCTGATCTCAGGAATCAGCTGTCTCCTTGGGCCTAGATTTCTTCAAAAGTTACACACTGAAACCCAAAGTTAAAAGGCTACATCCCAAAATCAAAAGTCACCTCTTTTCCACTCAACAGTAAAAAAAGCAATTATTTTTGGGTTTTGCTTCCATGAAAGATATTGTCAGGTTCTCCTGATATTTGGAAAAAATCTTAGCAAGTGCATATATTCAGTGTCATGCTCATTATGATCAATACATAAATAATGCTGAATAAAAATCTCTGAGAGGCTAATGAAAAACATATAAAGGCAGAAACAAATTGATGCATTCAGGTGAAAATACAGAAGTTACAGTAAACAGGTGAAAACACAAAAGTTAAAACACGGAAGTAACAATTGTCAAAATGTTATTTAAATTTTTCACCCAATGAATCCCCAATTTTGTCACATTCCCTTTTCTCTTTAGGTAGTTTTTAAAAAGTAAAACTCTGGCAACTTCACAATGCCTCATGTCAGCAGGAAATAGATGATCTTGTTGCCTAGTACCTAAAAATATCAGTTTTCACTTCTTGAAGGAAAATAATTTTAAGTTTAGTATTTTGTTTTTGTTTTTGGGCCACACGTGATTGGCGCTCAGGGGTTACTCCTGGATATACTCAGAAATCGCTATTGGGGGACCATATGAGATGCCAGGAAATCGAACTGTGATTCATCCTAGGTTAGCACGTGCAAGGTAAATGCCCTACCACTTGTGCCACTGCTCTGGCCTCCAAAATAGAATTTTAAAATGAAAGGTCCAGACGTCCTAATCTAGCTGCCCAAGCAGAGAAATGAAGAGACTGACACCCAGGCAAATCCTTTAGCAAGTTCTTTATTTCTGGCTGGTCAGGGTCTAAAGCATGTCCATAACAGGACAGAGGCAAAAGACCTCGAGCCTTTGTCCAGTCTGTTTACATACTTTTCAGGCAAAAGCAAAGTCACTCTTAGTCAGTAATTGTTAAAGAACAAGACAAGCTTTGAAGAGAAACAGGCAGTAAGGGCAAGAAATACAGATCACATCAGGGGCTGTAAGGGGCTGTAAGAAGGGAAATGCATCATTTAAACATACCTGCAACATTTAGATAAAGGAAATTGCCCACACAGGGGCTGTAAAACGCGGGAAATTAAAGACTACATCTGGGCCCTAACTCATCAAAAAAGACGACTTAAGTAAAGCATTAAAAGAATAAGAAAAACAACTCTGTTTACCATTAAATCACACTGGGTTACTTTCATTTTAACTTTTCAGAAACATTGTTCTTTTATATTCTTGGAGATGAGTAATTCTCATGACAACATCAAAGACTCGGAAAAATCCTGCAGTAAAGAAGTTTAAATTATCTATAACACTATTATATTTACTTAACTGGCTAAGAATTTGTGCTGTTTTTAGAAGTTAAATATACTAAGATTTTTAGTTATTCTAATATGTATTTTGAAATCTTATCAGTTTATTTTTTTTTAGTTTTTAGTTTTTTGAGTCTCATTCATGTTAGAAATGGATGAAAAAACATAGTCTTAGCAATAAAGTTAAATGTTAAAGTGCATATTATTAAGGTTAATGCCCAAATTTCCTCCACTGGTATCATGAACCTCACAAACTAAATTTCTCTTATAGCACTAAAATAGAAGGCATATAAGGTTGCTGAAAATTTAAGCTTTACAGAAATCGACACTGCTCTTAATATAATGTATGCCCGTTGCTTCTGTTGTGGCCCTTTTAAATATATGTAAATGGAGAGCTAAGTGAAGCTTGAGTTTCATATTTCCCCTTGTATGTACCCTGAAATATTTGCAGAATGCAAAAATATAAATGCATATTTAAGTGCTCAGTATTTACTCATGGCTCCATGTTCAGGAATAACTTACTCTTGGCTGAAGTGGGGGGACCTTATATAGTGAAGAAAATAAACAGGCAGCGTCGAAGGCAAGAGCATTAATTTTCTGTACTATCTCTCCAATCTTAAGTGTATTTTTAGTGAATAAAGTTCAAGATATATTAGGATTTTGACTTTTATAGCAATGATATTATAATAACTAAGTATAACACTGGCTCAAACCAAAAGTCTGTAAAACATCCTATATTTTGTTGTAGTCAAAAAGTATAAAATACACAGTGTACTTGATAATTATGTCTATTACAAATATATACCTTATAATAGATTTAAATTTTTCCTATTGTTTCCCCTTTTGTTCACATAAGTCAAAATATAAACCAATAATAGTTTTAAGTATACTGTTTTTCAATATATTTTAATCTGCTAAACTATGTATTTTATACTATTAAGATGCTTCTTGGTAATTACCAATTTTTCCTAACACAAAGTACAAAAATAAATTTCTGCACTTTTAATAAAGGTGAAATGTTTATTACCAATCTTAATTTTTCCTTGGTTTTATTTGTACTTAGTTTTATCAATCTAGTTTTTTCTTTAATAATATTAACTGCAGTAATATAATGAACCACAATATTTTAAACCCATGTGTCATGGCATGCAATAATAGGTGTCTCCATATAAGAGAAGCAAGCCCACCAGATGTGTCTATTGACTTTTCCTGGTGCAGTGAGCTGATATTTTCCCCCCAAAATTATTTTAGTCAGCAGGCTCATTGGTGGACGTTAATTATACCCCCTACATGGCTTACTGGCAATATTTCTGATATTCATGACATGATAGGAGCATTACAATTTCTTTCTTACTATCTGGCGTATTCTCTCCCTTGCAGAAATACAGGCCAAAATTACAGGCCTCAGTCTATGACTCAGGGAAATTTTCAGCACCAAAAAGTCTGCAGCTAGTTTTGCCCCCTGGCCAGATAAATATGCATTTCTAAAAACATAGTGATCAGTGCAAATGCAAATCAGCCTTTCTGGTTTCAGCTTCTAGTCAGTAAACAGTTTCTATCTTTCTTGCATTTTACTTTCCTGCCGGCTGCAGCTAGTTTTTTGATATGTATATTCTAGGGCCTGATACCATTGTGTTGTTTCTCCTGAGAGTCTTCACCTTTTGTTAGCGTGGAAATACCATGCCAGAAATGTGCTTACATGTCACCAGCTTGAAAAGTAAAATTGTTTCACATCTTCTGAAGATACGGGTCCCTTACCCATACAATTTATTTTGTGTTGTCTCATTATTTCTTATTTCATATTTCGCTACCTGTGCAACCCACTCGCCTTAAAGTGGATTAATTGAAATCCAACTGATGGCTGTAGGACAGAAGCTGCCTCCAGCAACCATGTATATTTGGATTTTAATTTTTACAATATTCATACCAGTTCAGTTTTTTATATTTACACCTATATTTAAATTTTTAAATTTTGTCATATAAAACATGAGTGGATAGAAATGTATATAAGGTAAGATTATGCCTTAATTTTTCCATGTATTAAATACAAAAAAGTACTCAGAACATTTAATTTAATACAAACAAACTAATGTCCTTTCTAAATTTTCTAAATATATATGTTCTCTTATCTCAAATAAGAAAAGCCTTAAGTAGCATGCCTATTTTGAAAACTTGTCTCGAATATTTACTGAGTTCACACCTGCTGCTTCTCCATATGCTGTAATTTAGATTAGTGAGGCCTTCTGGAAATATGTGGAAAATGTCAACCATGCCCATAAAACATTGTCTTCCTTTAAGCCAATGTCCTGAAATGACTGAAGATTTTCCTTTTATTTTTTTGTTTTGGTTTGATTTTTTAAAATTAATATATTTATTTAAACACCTTGATTACAAACATGATTGTGGTTGGGTTTCAGTCATATAAAGAACACACCCCTTCACCAGTGTAACATTCCCATCACCAATGTACCAAATCTCCCTCCTCCCCACCCAACCTCTGCCTGTGCTTTAGACAGGCTTTCTACTGTTGCGGTAGGGGATTAGTCCCCCTCTCTTGAGCGGTGTCTCGAGCCTTTCAAGGAGATGCGGAGCCATGCAAATTTGCAAAGGGTGATTTATTTATTTCTGGTGCCAGGGTGACACCAGGGCCAGTGCCAGGGGAAGAACCCCAGAGCAAAGACCCCAAACCATCACTTAAGCAGTGTTTTATAGAGCACTTTTCCAAAGGAACAGCATATGTCACGGAAGTAGTATTTGTTACATATTACTTAGGAATACAGCACAACTCAATTAAAGGAAAGAAATATTTAGCAAACAAAGAAACATTCGTTAAAACCTAACAGACCACTAAAAGTTACACAAAGAAACAATTGTTAAAGCCTAACAGACCACCACTAAAAGTTATACAAAGAGAAATTTGCTAAAACTTAACAGACCACCACTAAAAATTATACAAAGAGACAATTGCTAAAACACCGGGGATAGAACCGAGGTCCGTCCTGGATCAGTTGCTTGAAAGGCAAATGCCTTACCACTGCGCTATTGCTCTGGCCCTGTTACAATTTTTAATGAGAGTTTTTTTGTTTGTTTGTTTTTGTTTTTGGGTGGGTCACACCCCGCAGTGCTCAGAGGTTACTCTTAGCTCTATGCTCAGAAATCACTCCTGGTAGGCTTGGGGTCAAACCAATGACCTTCTGCATGCAAGGCAAATGCCTTACCTCCATGCTATCTCTCTGGTATTAAGACTTTTGTTCATAGTTACATGGTTTTATAGAAATCTTAAGAAACAGAAATAATAAACAAGAGACAAAACATTGGAAGAAAAACTCAGGTACCTAATGAACAAAGACAAAAGAAATAACTTGCAAATTGTAAGAAACCTCTCTGTCAATGATCTCCTTAAATGTCAATGTACTAAATTCCTTCATTTTAAGACACAGAGTAGAGGGTTAGATCAGAAAACAAAAACCAGATATCTGCTGCCTTCAAGAAAGGAACTCTTATTCACTGCTGGTGGGAATGCTGTCTAGTCTAACCTTTATGGAAAGCAATATGGAGATTCTCCCAAAAGCTGAAAATTGAGCTCACATACAATACGACTCTACCTCTCCTAGGGATAGACCCTAGGAACACAAAAATACAATACAAAAATTCCTTTCTCACACCTATATTCATTGCAGTGCTATTTACAATAGCCAGACTCTGGAAACAACCAAGATGCCCTTCAACAAATGAATGGCTAAAGAAACGGTGGTACATACACACAATGGAATATGATGCAGCTTTCAGGAGAGATAAAGTCATAAAATTTTCCTTTACATGAAAGTACATGGAATCTACTATGCTGAGTGAAATAAGTCAGAAGGAGAGAGATAGAGGCATATAGTCTCAGTCCTCTATGGGTTTTAAAAAAAATAAAGAACATTTTTGTAATAATTCTCAGCGACAAAAGAGAGGAAGGCTGGAAGGTCCAGCTCATTACATGAAGCTCACCACAAAGAATGATGAGTACAGTTAGAGAAATAGCTACATTGAGATCTATCATAACAACGTGAATGAATGAGGAAATTGGAAGCCTGTCTAGAGTACAGGCAGGGTTGGGTGGGGAGGAGGGATATTTGGGGCATTGGTGATGGAAATGTTACACTGGTGAAGGGAGAGTGTTCTTTCAATCATCTTTGTAATCAAAGTGTTTAAATAAAGATAAAAAGAAATCCTTAAAATAAAAAAGAAACACACCTATAAGAACAAGATAGACACAGACTTATAAAAAAGGATGGAATTCAATTATTAAAGCCAAAGGAAAACAAAACAAAAAAAAGCTTAGACAGCCATTCTTATAACAGTCTAAATTGATTTCAACCTCAAGAAAGTATTCAGAGGCAAAGAAGGTCACTACTTACTGATCAGGGTAACATTAGACTTAGTAGTACTAATTCTATTCAACATTTATGCACCAAAAGTAGAGCCAACAAAATATGTAAGGCATTTGCTCACAAACTTAGAGAAACATATGGAAGGAAATGTGATAGTAGTAGATTTCAATATTCCACTATCACCACTAGACAGATCCACCAGACAGAAAACCACCAAAGACATAAGACCTCTACAAGAGAAACTAGAAGAACTAGAACTTATGGACTTATGTAGAACCCTCGAGTACCAGAAAACAGAATACACATTCTTTTCAAGTGCACATGAAACATTCTCAAGAATGTATATATATATTTATATATATATATATATATATATATATTTAACTTATATATATATTTAACTTGCACAAGTCATGAATATAAGGATTATAGAAGCACGATATTAGATCACTACGCAACAGAGAACAAAATTGATTGTAAAGGGGCCAGAGCAGTGGCAGAGGTGATAGGGCATTTGCCCTGCACATGGCTAAATTAGGACAGAACTATGGTTAAATCTCCAGCATCCCATATGGTCTTTCAAGCCAGATGGTATTTCCTTGTTTTTCTTTTTTTTCTCTTTCTTTCTTTCTTTCTTTCTTTCTTTCTTTCTTTCTTTCTTTCTTTCTTCTTCTTCTTCTTTCTCTTTCTTTCTTTTTTCTTTCTTTCTTCTTTCTTTCTTTCTCTTTCTTTCTTTTCTTTCTTTTTCTTTCCTTTCTTTCTTCTTTTCTTCTTCTTCTTCTCTTCTTCCTTCTTTTCTTTCTTTCTTCTTTCTTTCTTTCTTTCTTCTTTCTTCTTTCTTTCTTCTTCCTTCCTTCCTTCCTTCCTTCTTCCTTCCTTCCTTCCTTCCTTCCTTCCTTCCTTCCTCCTTCCTTCCTTCCTTCCTTCCTTCCTTCCTTCCTTCTTCTTCTTCTTCTTTCTTTCTTTCTTTCTTTCTTTTTCTTTCTTTCTTTCTTTCTTTCTTTCTTTCTTTTCTTTTTCTTTCTTTCTTTTCTTTCTTTCTTTTTTCTTTCTTTCTTTCTTCTTCTTTCCCTCCCTCCCTCCCTCCTCCCTCCTCCCTCCCTCTTTCTTTCTTTCTTTCTTTCTTTTTCTTTCTTTCTTCTTTTCTTTCTTTCTTTCTTTCTTTCTTTCTTTCTTTTCTTTCTTTCTTTCTTTCTTCTTTTCTTTCTCTTTCTTTCTTCTTCTTTCTTTCTTTCTTTCTTTCTTTCTTTCTTCTTTCTTTCTTTCTTTCTTTCTTTCTTTCTTTCTTCTTTCTTTCTTTTTCTTTCTTTTCTTTCTTTCTTTTTGGTTTTTCAGGCCACACCACCCGTTTGATACTCAGGGTTACTCCTGGCTAAATGCTCAGAAATTGCCCCTGGCTTGGGGGACCATATGGGACACCGGGGAAATTGAACCGCGGTCCTTCCTTGGCTAGCGCTTGCAAGGCAGACACACCTTACTTCTAGCGCCACCTCACCAGCCCCATTTTTTAAATTGTTTTTGGGCCACACCCTGTAACACTTATAGATTACTCATGCTATGCACACTCAGAAGTCACTCCTGGCTTGGGGGACCATATGGGACGCCAAGGGATCAAACCGTGGTCCATCCTAGGCTAGTGCTGGCAAGGCAGACACCTTACCTCTAGCGCCACTGCACTGGCCTCACCAGAGGCTATTTCTGAGCACATAGCCAGGACTAATACCTGAGCATCATGAGTGTGTTCCTGCCTTAAAAAATTTTTTAAAAAAGAAGGTCTGGAGAAAATCCAACACTTGGAGACTAAACAACATGCTACTCAACAACAGCTGGATCAAGGAGGAAATCAAGGAAGAAATAAAAAGATTCCTTGAGTCAAATAAAAATGAGAAAACATTTTCAAAATCTGTGGGAACACAGAAAAAGCAATAATTAGTGGGAAGCAATACAGACCTTTGATAGGAAAAGAGGAAAATAATAAAATTAACAGCTTAAAGGGACACCTTAAGGATATGAAAAAACAGCAGCAGAGAAACCCAAACACAGGCAGAAGGCAAGAAATAATAAAAACCAGAGCATATATAAATAACATAGAAACAAAGAAAACAATACAAAAATGTGACTAGAGGCTGGTTTTTCAAAAAAAATAAGATAGACAAACCACCAGCAAGACTCACGAAGAAGAGGAGCAGAGAGGGGAGGAAAGGATGGAGGAGGGGGAGGGGAAAGAAGGAGGGAGGAGAAGGAGGGGAGGGAGGAGGAGGGAGGAGGAGAAGGAGAAAGGAGGAGGGAGGAGGAGGACACCCCCAAATAAATCATATCTCAAATAAAGGGGAGAGCTTACAACACAACCTCAACAAGAAATCCAATACATTGTGAGGGCCTATTATGAACAAGTTTATTCAGTTAAGTTAGAGAACCCAAAATAAATTGACAAGTGTCTGGAAAAATATCTTCTTCCAAGATTTAATAAGGAGGATGTTGAATCTCTAAAACAGGCCAAACACAGCCAAATAAAATTAAAATAGCAATCAAGAAACTCTCCAAAACAAAAGTCCCAGGAACATATGGTTTACAGGTGAATTCTAAAAACCAAAATTTAGAGAACAATTATTATCATTGATCCATATGCTCTTCCAAATCATAAAAAAAGACATGAGTCCTCCCTAACTTCTTTTATAAGGCTAATATCACACTCATTCCCAAAGCTGACAAAGACACCACCAAGAAAGAAAACTACAGAGCAATCACACTAATGAACCTGAATGCAAAAATCCTCAAAAAAATCTTAGCAAACTGAATCCAACAATACATCAAAAGATTATACACCATGACCAAGTAGGTTTCATCTCAGGGATGCAAGGATGATTCAACAAGAAAGAAAAAAATCACATGGTCATATCAATCGTTGCAGAGAAGGCATCTGACAAAATCCAACTCTCATTTATGATGAAAACTTTCAGCAAAAAGGGTTGGAAGGAACCTTCCTCAACATAGTTACAGCTATCTATAAAAAGCCCACAGCCAACATTATCTTTAATGGTGAAATACTGAAAGCATTTTCAGTAAGTTCAGGAACTAGGCAAGGCTGACCACTCTCTCTGCTCTTATTCAACATAGTTCTAGAAGTTCTAGCAATAGCAAACAGACAAGAGACGAGAATCAAAGCTGTCCAGATAGGGAAAGAGGAAGTCAAACTATCTCTTTTTGCAGATGTTATGATGATATACATCAAAAACTCTAGTTCACAGTAAAATTTCCAGAAACAATCAATATAGCAAAGTGGCCAGCTACAAAGTCAATACACAAAAGACAATAATATTCCTCTATACAAATAAAGAAGCAGAGGAGAAAGAGATTAAGGAGTCAATCCCATTTTAAAAAGTATACAAAATATCAGGTTTCTAGGAATAAAACTTACAAGAGAAGTGAAGGACCTGTACTATGACAACTTCAAACCACTTCAGAAAGAAATTGAAGAGAACCTAAGAAAATGGAAGAACATCCCCTGCTAATGGATAGGAATAATCAACATAATCAAAATTACTATCTTATCTAAATTATTATATAGATTTAATGTAATCCCTATCTAAATTCAGACATCATTCTTTAATGACTTAGCACAATAAATTGTAGTTTGTATGTAACCACAAAAGACCTAGGTTAGCCAAATCTATACTGATAAAGTGAAAACTGGGGGCATTTCTTTACATACCTGAAGCTATACTGTAAAGCTATTAGTGATCAAAACAGCATGGTACTGGAACAGAAACAGAGTCTCAGACCAATTGATCAGAATGAAATGTCCAGTAACATAACCCGAAATATGCTATCAACTAATATTTGACAAAGGATCAAGAATCTGAAATGGAACAAAGACAGTCTCTTCAACAAATGGTATTGGAACAACTAAAAAAGTCACCTGTAACGAATTAAAGATTGATCCATACCTCACACATTATACAAAAGTCAACTCAAATGGATTAAAGACCTTGAAATCAGACCCGAACCTGTAATGTTCATTGAGGAAAAAATAGGGAAAAAATTTAAGACTTAAAAATCAAAAAAGTCTTTGATGATATAATGACAGTGTCAAAAACTTTAGCATCAAACTAAATAAATGGAACTATATCACACAAAAAAGTTTCTGTTTGTTGGAAGAAATTCTGCTTAAAACTAGAAAACACCTAAGAGAATGGGAAAATTTTTTTGTTTTTGGTCTACATCTGGTGACGCTCATGGGTTTCTTCTGGTTATGCACTCAGAAATCACTCCTGGCTTGGGGGACCATATGGAAACTAGGGGATCTAACTGCAGTTCGTCCTAAGCATTTGTGCACAAGACAGATGCCATACCACTTGCGCCACCAATCCAGCCCCTCAGAATGGGAAAACACTTTTGCAGTCAACACATCAGATAAAGGGTTGATATCTAGGCTATACAAAGCATCAGAAAGGGTGGTACTAATAATATTGTAGAAAAATGGGGAGAAGGAATAAATAGACACTTCTACAAGAAAGATCAACAAATGGCCAATAGATACATGAAAACATGCTGACCACCATTCATCATTAGGAAATCCAAACCAAGGCAACAATGAGGTACCACCTTCACTAGTGAGGATGGCACACATCAAAAATAATGAAACAAATCTTTGTTGGCAGGGATGTGGTAAGAAAGAATGTTGCCTGATCCCACCCCTATTAAAACAGTATTTAAGGTGCTCAGTATACTAGGAATAAACTGCCATATAACCCAACAATCACATTTCTGGGTATCTGTCCCCAAAACAGAAGGACATTCTTCCCAAAGTATGTATACAGTCCACTATTTATTGCAGCACTCGTCATAATAGCCAAGATTTGAACCAACCTCGAAGTCCGACAACAGATGAGTGTTTCATTAAGATGTGGTACTTATACACAATGGAATACTACCTAGCAGTTAGAAATTATACAATCATGGATTTTGCAGCAACATGGATGGCTCTAGGTTATATTATGTTAAATGAAGTAAGGCAGAAGAAGGATACAAGTGATAGCACTTATCTGAGGTATTTGGAACATATACCATATAATACTCCATGAACAAATGCAATGGTCAAATAGGGTAAAAACTCCAAGCACTGGAGGTGTCAGTGAGGAAAACTGTTCAAATCAAGCAGAAGAAGGCAACACAAAGCCTCAACTAGCCATTATACCATAAAAATAGCAATCATGGAAACAAGCAGTTTAGAGTGAACAGGTGTGTAATCAACCTCTAACTACAAAGGCTGATAATAATATCCTAATGTATTTATCCACAGAACCAGGTGCAGAATATGATTGGAAGACAGGGACTCCTCCTGCAGCAATTACTAGCAACATGTTTTAATGCTTAATTTTATTAGGTATAAAATAACCCTTCAGCTCCTTTGTCCACAGTGGTTCTTGGAAACATAAGGTGGAAACCCATAATTTTATGCCTCTGATGCTCAATTATACTAGATGCCATATAAAATGCTCATTATGATAATATCTTGATAAAATATTCCAATATACCCATGTCCTTTTGTTTATGTCTTCTATTAGGACCTAAAAAATACGATCATTCAGACCACTGAAACAGTCAATGGTGTACCACAGACTAATGTTACAGGTCCCACTCATCAAATAGGTTTCTGCAAATTACCATTTTCTTTTTTTCCCTTTTTTTCCCTTCTTTTCTTTTTTCTCTCTTCTTCTTCTTATTCCTACTTCTTTCCTACTCTCCCTCCTCCTCCTTCTTCTCTTCTTTCTTCTTCTTCTTCTTCTTCTTCTTCTTCTTCTTCTTCTTCTTCTTCTTCTTCTTCTTCTTCTTCTTCTTCTTCTTCTTCTTCTTCTTCTTCTTCTTCTTCTTCTTCTTCTTGAATTCAATGTATGTTAAATAAAGCCCATGCTGTCAGTTTCTCTTTAGGAAAGAAACTTCTATACATAAGATGCACAGACAATACTACATATAGTAGCCACCTCCTATAGTCCTGACTACCACATTGCTAAGTACTCTAGATGCAAAAACTATGCTACCCTAAAATGCTCCAGCCACTATATAACCCTGAAAACTTTATTTAGCAAAGCCCACCCCTGTCATTGATGAAAGTTCTAGGTATTGGAAAACCTTCCAACTCTGACACACAGGACCCATTTTTTATTTTTTTATTTTTAACTTAACTTTTACTATATTTAATTATCTTTCTTTTCTCTTCTCTCTTATCTCTTGTTTTCCCTTTCTTTCTCTCCTAATTTATATCTTAGCTAATTATTTATCTTTTTCTTTTTTTTTTTTTTTTTTTGTGGTTTTTGGGTCACACCCGGCAGTGCTCAGGGATTATTCCTGGCTCCAGGCTCAGAAAATTGTTCCTGGCAGGCACGGGGGACCCATATGGGACGCCGGGATTCGACACCGATGACCTCCTGCATGAAAGGCAAACGCCTTACCCTCCATGCTATCTCTCCGGCCCCTTAGCTTTTTCTTAATGCAATTATTTCTTAAGAGCTCAGACCCATCCTAATGAGCTGTCAGGCCTCCAGCAATTTAATATATCCTCTAATAACTTATCCCTCCTCCCCCCTCAAGAATCCTTCTATTCTCTCATCTCCTAATTCGAAGTGTTATCCCTCCTTATTTAACCCTCTTTACCCTCAGTTCTTAACTCATAGGTACCGAGACTGACCTCCAAGCTACCAAAAGCGAAAGGACACTCTCTCAGTCCCACTTCTCATGCTCTGGCAAGAAACTACAACCCAACACTCCTGCTAGACTCATGCTATGTGGCCCTTCTCACCACCCCCAAAATATGAATTGTTGCATGCCACTTGATTCAGCTCCATAAGAAACCCCAGCTCAAGCACACTACCTGATCCCTAATGCTGCACATCATTTCTCAAATTTAATTAAGACCACGGTGTGTAATGAAACAGTTGCCCTGGATTTTACTTCCATTAAACTATCCTCAAAAAGACTTTAATAGGGATGCCTATATTTTCTTTGCTATGTCTTAATACCTCTAAAATAATACCTCTTCGTGTGTTTATTCCTAAACATAAAGGTACAGAGTTTATCCACCCTTGAAACAGACTGTCATAGAAGCTACTATGGGCTCCATATACACTCATTCTCAAACCCCAAGGTCTTTTTATGGTGCCAGGAAACTTTCTGCTTAGTTGTGGATGACAAAATCAGTCCTCTGTAGCTAGAGATCTTTGTATTTCAATGGGTCATAGGACATCGTCTAGGATAGAGTCGTTTGTTTTCGTCCTAAAACATACATTCCATCACGTTTGTTTTAGTCAAGTCTTCTGCAATTAGTGATTTTGGTTTCTGCAGACATCCTAGGTCAAAGCCTAGAATAGAGTCTTACATTATGGCACTAGAAGTTCTGCTCAGTCACTGTTGTCAAAATCATAATTCTGGTATTAGAGATCTTGGTTTCTGTACACATCCTAGGCTGAAACCTAGGCTAGGATCTTTCTTATTGGTCCCAGAAAAACTTCTGCCCAGTCGTAGTTGTCATAGTCCATCTTTTGTAATTAGTGATCTTGGTTATTGCACAGATCAAAGGATGGCATATCTTCTGATTTCATCTTACTATTGGGTGATGCTATATGACAATCTTTCTTGGATCAAGTTTTTGCTGTTTCCACATTGTTGTATCAACCTGTTGCAAGTTTATACTAGAGCAGTGTTAGGTATTTCCCAGAGGAAGTTAGGTTCCTAGTGCTATTGTAGAGAGCTGTGTTGGGTCTTGTTTGACATCTGGGGTTTGCGATTGAATGGTCACTGTCTGATCATATTGAGTCGGGTCATGACTTGTGTTCAAGGTGGGAGGTGACCCTGTATTATAAAATGTAAAGGCTCTTATCCTTAGTAAATAAGAGTTTGTTTCTATACATAATATTTCCCCATTTTATTATGTCTTATAATAATAATGTTATTATTATTATTATTTATGCCTAGGCAAAAGGAAGCAGTGCCATATTCCATTGTTGGTGCCTTTGGGGTAAGATGGCAAGCTTTACATTCTCTGCCCTGTTTCTGTCCTAGGCTTTTATTCCAAGAAGGACTTCATCTTCTAGAATTTCATACCAAGCAGAAGCAAAACAAGTAATATTAACAAATATATATAAATAAATAACATAAAAATTATAAAATTAACAAGTAAAATTGGAGGATACTATCTATTTCTTTAAAAGTAAACACACTAAGCAGTATAACTATTCAGGTATTGAACACACAAGGAAAATATAGACATCCCCATTAAGTCTTTTGACATATCTTTGTGGAGGGGAGGTCTAGGACACTTTTTCATCCCACACTGTATTCTTGTTGAGTTTGAGAAGTGGTTAGCAGCAGTAAGGGATCAGGTAGTGCCGTTGGACTGGGGGGTCCTTCTGAGGCTGAATCTGGTTACGTGCAACAGTCCACATATAAGGGGCCAGTGAAAAGAAGGGCCAGATAAAATGAGTCAGAAAGCTTATTGGTTGTAACTTCTTGACAGGACATGAGATTTGGGACCTAGAGGGTATTCTTTTGCTTTGGGAGCTGGGCATTGGCTTATTGGGGCAGGATGTTAGACTTGGTACCTAGTGAGGGTAAAGAGGGTTAAATAGGGAAGGATAACAAATAAGTATTGGGAGGATGAGAGGATATAAGGAGTTCTGAAGGGGGGAGAGGAGCTATATACACTGCATGCACGAATTGTTTACAATTTAGGTTTGGGTGACAAAGAGGAATCCATTGTATACAGACTCATGTCCACATATAGACAGACATTAGAGATCTATTCATAAGTTTTTATTGGAGGCCTGATCCTCATAGAATGGGTATGCATGCTTAAGAAATAATTGACACTTCATTTTGTACTGTTGTGGTGTTTCACCCTCCTTTTCCCCTCTGTCTCTCAAACCTAGGATGAGAGCCTCCAGAAGGACTCTGCCCATTTTCAGCATATTTGATTTTTCCCCCAGTTTAGTACCTTTCTTTTCTTCAAACAAAACCACATAACTTGAACTATTTAGTACCACCTCCCAATTAGAGCAGGAAATAAGGGAGGTACCAAGACCAAACAGGTGTAGGACCTCTAAGTTGTAAGCTAGGCACAGAGGGGACCACTTATTCTAGCAGCCCTGGGGGGTGAGGGAGGAGGATATGGGAGGTAGAACGGGAGCAGAGGTGGAGGGAGGACAATTCGGTGATGGGAACTCCCTGTTTTCATGTTAATATGTACATAAAATGTTATTGTCAATGACATGTAAGCCACTATGATTAAAATAAATATTATATTAAAAAATAAATAATTGAATTAAGAAAAATAAATAGATAGCTAACTTATAAATTAGAAGATAAATAAAGGATAAAAGGATAAGAGGTAAAAAATAAAGAAAAAATAAGTGAAAGAAGAGGGAACAGAGAGAAAGAATAAATTAGTCTAGCACCTCTAGGTCGGGAGGTTTTCCCATTTCTAGGCAATTCATCAATGGCAGGGGTGATCTTTGCTAAATGAAGCTTTCAGTGTTAGATAGCAACTGAAGCATTTTAGGATAAGCCTAGTTTTCACATCAGTAGTGCTAAGCATTGTGGTGGTAAGGATTATAAGAAGTGTTTTCCTTATGTAGTATCAGTTTTATGATACTTAACTTATGTTTAAGTTAACTTATGTTAACTCACTTGGTAGTGACTTAACTAAGAATCAGTTTACAGAGTACAGATTTATAATTTCAGACCTTTACTTCTAATCTGTAGGAAATTACATAAATAGCCTTGACTAGTACAGGTAAAATAGTTCTATTCTTTTATTTTTTTAAGGTAAGTAAATACGTTTCATATTCTATTTATTTGACATTCAGTAACCCAGCTTTGATTTGACATTTGCAGGGTTAGTTTTCATTTCACTACCAGATATAAGACAAGCCAGTGTTTAGTTTAATTGCAAAGGCAGTTAGAAATTCCTAAAGGAAAAAGACAAAAATGCAGCATATTCCCAATATAACATATATTTTTGTTGTTACAGAAACAGTAGGACTTTTCTGAGCATTGACCTTTGAGGGAATATGAGGCTCTATTTTTATAAGATTCATAAGAGAAGCTAACCTAATATATTGCCCGAAAGTTTCAAGATAAACATTTGGAAATCCTCATTGAAATCCAACCTGACTTTAGAAGCATATCAGAAAAATGTACTAAAGGCTTAAAGGCTTTTGCAGGAATAATTTTTAACATCTTTCAATATGCTAGCTGTGCTATTCAATTTAATATAATCAAAGATACTTTTGTAGCAGCAATGTAAATTTGAAGAAAAATTTGAAAAGTACACAACTAAAATTAAACCTATATTCATATATATAGTTTTAGTGTTTTTTCCATACTATTATATTTGAAAACATCAAATCTAAGCTTGCTCAACAACAACAACAACAACAAAAACACCCCAGCATTAAAAATACACCCAGAAAGTCAAATATAATTACAAATGTTAAGGTATTAATATTTATAAATATGGTGCTTATTTTATGTATTTCATTTAATTCATTTATAAATATAGTCACTGTTATTATAATAATAATTTAATATCCAAATTATACTTTAATTTATACATACATATTTTGGCCACTTGACAGAAGACATTTACTCACGTTGTTCATGAGAGAAAACCAGTCTTTTTTTTCACAGTCTTCTTAATATAGGCATAATATCAACATTTCTATGTTATATTAAAAAAAACAATAATATTATTGTTAGTATGTGCATAGAAATACTAGCCAGGGGGATTAGGGATAGATTTCTATAATTAGAAATATAGATCTCAGAAATAGAATGCCTGTCTCAATTACAGCCAGAGAGTGGTGGAGAAGGAAATGGGGGATATTGGTGATGATATTACACTGGGAAAGGGGGTGCCCTTTTAAAATAACAAATCCCAGTACAAGCATGCTTTTAACCATGGTGCTTTAACAAAGATATTTAAGAAAGGAATATGTTGCCTTGCAAGCAGCCAATCCAGGACCAAAGGTGGTTGGTTCGAATCCCGGTGTCCCATATGTTCCCCCGTGCCTTCCAGGAGCTGTTTCTGAGCAGACAGCCAGGAGTAACCCCTGAGCATTGCCAGGTGTGGCCCAAAAACCAAAAAAAAAAAAAGAAAGGAATATGTATATCTCTAGGACTTTTTTTTTTTAAGAAAGACACCTGAAAATAAGAACAAGATATATACTCATAATTAAATGTAGAAAATTGAGACTGCTACTCCGGTTGCTGCACTTCTGAAGTGTTTTCTTATTTGCTGGATAAGAGTGGTTGGCAACCTTTTTTTTCAACTGAGCCAAATCTCGCCAAAACCACGATTGAAATTTAATTTGAGACACTGGCAGACACTCGCACTGGCAGAGTCTGGCTCCTGGAGTGGCCGCCAGGCACAGAAGAGCCAAATTAAAGGTGTAAAGAGCCACATGTGGCTCGCGAGCTGCAGGTTGCCAACCACTGGAAGAATGAGAAAATCTAGTTGCGCCCAACTCTATGGGAGATTTTGAAAATTCTCTAACTTAAAATGTGAGGCTTACTTATTTGATACGGTGGTACAATGGTCTATCAAAATGTGCCCTCAGAAGTTTTGCTAAAATTTTCTTCCTGTGGAAGAAAAGGAGACTGAATAACTTAGAATTGAAAGTTGATTTCTGAATCCCCTTTACCAAGCTCTAACATATGGGTCTCCTCTCCTCTCCAGCCTTCCCTTCCTTCCTTCTAGGTTCCAGTGCCATCACTGTTTATCTCCTCTTTGGGGCCAACCAGACTTCCTGGCAGATTGGATATAGCAGTTCTTTGAACAGTTTGAGAAATCCAACACACCAAACCATGGAATGTTAAGTTCAGCAGGGAAGTTCAAGAAGACATCTACTGTCGGGGATATAGAGAGAAATCCTGGCAAATCCCCAAGTCCACCCAATGCATGAGCCTTATAGATGAGAACCTAAAAGCAACGCTTAATGGTTTAGTAATGGAAATCAAGGAGTCACTAGCCTGTGAAATTAAGAAATCTATAGATGAACAATTCAACTGACTCAAAGAAGAACTCTTTCAGATGAGACAATTCATACAAAGGAAGGAACTAAAAAGTATGTTAGCAAGTCATAATAGTAGAAATATACAGGTGGAGAATTGCATAGACAAATTTGAAGATAAATTGCAAATCAATTGGGAAAAAGAAGTCAAAAATAAAGGAGAGACAAAACCCTGAAAGAAATATAAGGTACTTAATGAACAAAGACAGGAGAAATAATTTCCAAATTATAGGAGTTCCAGAAGGGGAAGAAAATGGGGAAGGGGAAGAACAAGTAGTGAGGGAGATAATAGCAAAGAACTTCTCTACCCTTGGGAAAGAGGTTTTCTACAAGAGGCAAAAAGACTGCCAAACAAAATAGACCATAACAGAACAATACCAAGACATTTGATAATCCAAATGGCAAAAAAAAAAAAAAAAAACAACAAGCCAGAGAGATTTACTCTTTAAAGCAGTAAGGGAGAAAAAGTTACTTTAAGTACAAAAGAAACAACTTAAGAATAAAACCAAATCTTCCATTTGAAACAATCCAGGCAAGAAAAGAGTGGAATGACATAGTCAAACTACTGAATGAAAGAAACTTTTAACCTAGAGTCCACTACCCAGCAAAACTTTCATTTACATGGATGGGAGGGTTAAAAACATTGCCAGGCAAAAAAGAACTCAAAATATTTGAGCTAACCAAACCAACCCTAAATGAGCTACTCAAAAAGCAATTACATAAACAAAGCCCAAATTGCAACAACGACAACCCTATACAATATTAGGTCACAACAGCCCTTTCTCTCAATAGTTTTCTTAAATGTCAATGGATTAAATGCTCCTCTCAAGAATAGATTTAGCTGTTTAGTTTGAGCATGTGTCCAATCAGTTGAGCTTTAGATATCTATAATAATATAATGCTTTTATCCATAGATATAAGTGCAGAATGCATTTAAAAGCATTTGAACTCCCATTAAAGTGCTCACTATATATAGTCTTAATGTCATAATTTTACTATATCTATAATAACCACATAATCTTTTTGTCCACAGTGATACATAAAGTTATAGTTTGGTCAACCCAGTTCCACATCACAATGCTCTACTATATTAGACTCAGAAGACAGGGCTTATTATGGTAATGTCAAGACAAAAAATTCTAATCTATTCATTTTCTACTTGATTATGCCTGCTAATATAATATAATGTGTATGTCCACAGATTGCAATGGAATATGCAACTGCATGTCATGAACTCCTGTTACAGAGCTCAGTCATTGAATATATTATTGTAATCTGTTTCCAATTGTAGATAGTTTACCATTATACTATACTGCTCATAATTTTAGATTGCTTTTTGGAAAAGAAACTGGATACTATCACTCACTAGACAATATTTAATGGTATAGACTCCTCTAGTTTTCTAGACTTAAAAATTATGATTGTCTTTAAGAATGGTCTATACACAATCTAACCCACAAAGACTTTCTTCAGTAAAGTTTACCTTCATCAATAATAATTGGTGTAGAAAATGGAAAACTTTTACATCTGACTTGCCGGCTTTATTTTTTTTTTTAAGCACTCTGTCCCATTTCACATGGGTCATATTTTCAACTGTAACCCATGGCTAGATCCTCTGTTTTTGTCTAGGTGTGTGCATGAGTGTATGTGTTGGCCATCTCAATGTCTGTCTAATGTCTGTCTGTAATATACATAATGTCGGGGCCCAAGAGAGCATGGACGCAGGGTGTTTGCCTTGCATACAGGACTGTGGTTCGAAATCCGGCATCCCATATGGTCCCCCCAAGCCTGCCAGGAGTGATTTCTGAGCATAGAGCCAAGCGTAAACCCAGAACACTGCAGGGTGATTGAGAAATATATATATGTCTATGTTGTATATTGTCCTTCCCCCATCATATATAACTCCCCCTTCCCTTCTCTGTTACCACCTCACAAATTTTTTTCTAGCCCTTCACTCTCTCACCCCTATCTGTTATCCCCCTATTTAACCCGTTTTACCCTCAGTTCTTAACTCTTATGAAGCAGAACATTCCCTCCACCCCAGTAAACTGCCAAACATCTCCCAAAGTGAAAAGATAGATTCTCAGCCTGAGAAGAAGCTGATACTTTGCTGCTACTAATTTGCTCTCTGGGGCCCCCTTTCCCCCGACTTTCATTGACTGTTGGCTTTTGCTTGCTACCAGATTCTGTTTCTGAGAACTCCCTGGCTCAAGGACATTTCCTGATATGTGTTTGCTGAGAACCATTTTTTTAGACTCAACAAGACCAAATTACATGCTGAAGCTGTGCTCTGGATTTTACACCTCCTTCCACAAACTATTTCAAAAGACTCAAAGGTGACATGTATAAATATATCTTCTTTGAATTTTCTTTAGATGTATTTCCTTAATAGGTATTACTGTTGTTGAATATCGTCTTATGTAGCAACTCTCCCCCCCCCCCATTTTGGGGGAATTTGTTTAGCAGGGAATTCTAGTAGATATGTTTCTCTAATGTTTAGAGTTCATATTAGAACAAGGTTATGAGAATTGCTGGGTTTGTTACCTCTGCCCCCATATGCATCAGTAAAACCTGTGGCATTGTTCATTTTTGCATAGGCACATTAAAATGGGGAAATATTATGTGTCCAAACAAGTTCCTATTTAGCACATAAATTTAGGAACATAAAAACAAATAAATTTTATACTGCAGTGGGGTCTTACATCCTGAATACATGTTATAGTGACTTGGCTTAGGCTTTAGATCGGACATTTGACCATTCACCCCTGAACCTTGTATCCCATCTATGGAAACAGCCACTGTTTTCTACACCATCATTAGGAATAAAATTTCTACCATGGAAGACCATACCACTTCCCTGCATCATCGTACTCCAGAAAGTTTTCTTATGATACCCTAATGACTTGGTCATAACAACAACCTGCTTTTAGAGAAGAGTTCACTGAATTGCCACCTAATGGTGAGATGAAAACAGAAGATACTCCATGTCACCATGACTTTAACATAGGATCTGTACAGAAACCAGGATCTCTAACTACAGAAACCTGACAGAAACAACCATGATTGTGAAGAGCTTTTACTGGGTCCACAAAGAAAGTCTCTGGGATTGGACAACCTAGTATGCCTGGAGCCTGGAGTTGATCTTATGCCAGAATACTTCATGGGTAAGGTCTCCCTGATTTTAGGCCTAAGATTTGGATGGGCTTGGATGGATGGATGGTGATGGAGGCATTTCTCCTCCAGCTCAGAATCACGTGTACCCACCTCTTGTTGAGCTGGCAGTTCTGAGGTGATCGTGGTGGGTAGAAAATTCACATGCAAGCAGGCTTCAGGAAATATCAGCTTTATTTTCCCTGGCCAACATGTGTGGCCTATAATAACCATTTACACTGGATTCCGATTCAGCCCTGCAATGAACCTTGTCCCTCAGAGATCTCCTCCTGCTTCCGCCTCCATCCTGCATCTATGCAAATTCCTTCCGAGCCCCTAAGGCCAAACCTTTTTGTTACTTATCAAAGACCCCTCCCAGAAATGGGAGGTCTTTCTTGTAAGTAAGGTTACACAGGAATAATGAGGGGTGGGGTTACAAAAGGTTTTTCTTTTATATTTCTCCCATATTTTGCTGTGCCTATGCAAGTAATAGCAACTCCTACACACACCTTTTTATTGTATTATTTTATCTCTTATATTTAAAAAAAGAACTTACTAAAGAAGAAAAAGAAACTTTCTGTAATGGTTTGGTCAGTTCTGATTTAAAATATATTTTCAGGGGCCGGAGAGATAGCATGGAGGTAAGGTGTTTGTTTGCCTTTCATGCAGAAGGTCATCAGTTTGAATCCGGCATCCCATATGGTCCCCTGTGCCTGCCAGGAGCAATTTCTGAGCATGGAGCCAGAAGTTTCCTCTGAGCACTACCGGGTGTGACCCAAACACAACACACAAAAAAAGCAAAAACAAAAAATTAAAAAATATATATATTTTCAAATATAATTTACAAAGTTGTTTATGATACATAATATTTCAGGTTATCAATGCTCCACATCAGTTTCACCATCAATTTGTCCACCAATGTCCCCAGTTTCTCATCTTTCCCTTCCAAACCTGCACTTTTATCAGGCATACATTATTTCCTATCATGCTTTCTTCTTCTCGTATTGCTTATTACAACAAAGTGGTAAATAGAAAGATCAGAAAAGGTGAATAAAAATCAATTTGTGGTAGTTGTGGTATTACTAAAGCCATTGTCTGAGGAACTAACAGAGCTGATTGATGCAAGTTGAGCCTTCTGTATTGTTTTCACTGAGCTTTGTTAGGCTTCTATGAAAAAAATTTCACTACATTTGCTGTGCTCCTACAGGGCACAATACCATAAAATTTGGAGATATTGTGTAAGGGTAACCCTTCCCCTCAATGCCCTTTTACCTAAGCTTTCAAGATGTTAATCACACCTAGATGATTAGGCCCATCCACACCTGGGATAGGGCGGGCTGTTTTAAATAAAGAATAAAAAAGTCTGGCTGAGGAGGAGGCAGCCACATGTTAGGCAAATGCCTGACAGCTGCGCCACCGTTCCAGCCCCAACAATATTTTGTACAAATGCATTTTCTCCTAAATTAGAAATAAATGGAAAAGAGTTAAATTTATGTAAGGATTTTCACAAATTTACTCTTAGCCCTCAGGATAAAATAATATATTTTTCCCTCAACAGATAAACACTTTGTAACTAAAAATCCTAGAAATCATAAATTTAGCAGAACTTGACCCTGTAGATGATGTTTATATATAAATTTAGAGGGTGACATTTTTTTTTGGGGGGGGGTCACACCTAGCAGTGCTCAGGGGTTACTCCTGGCTCTAAGCTCAGAAATTGCCCCTGGCAGGCACGGGGTACTATATGGGATGCCGGGATTCGAACCACCGTCCTTCTGGATGCTAGGCAAATGCCCTACCTCCATGCTATCTCTCCGGCCCTGAGGATGACATTTTAACATGATTCCCCAATATTTTAATGGTATTTCCTAAGGAAAAATAGGGATTTTCTTTAAAAAATAATATACTAAACAAAGTCATGTAGGTCCTTCACTGTGCAACTGTATCTAATGATTATTTATGGCAGATGCAGTCAACCTATTTTTACCTTTATTATTTTTTTTTTTTTGGTTTTGGGGTCTCACCTGGTGGTGGTGCTCAGGGGTTACTCTTTATTATGTGCTCAGAAATTAGTCCTACCAAGTTCTTGGGATACCATATAGGATGCCAGAGATGGAATTCAGGTCAGCTACATGCAAAACAAATGTCCTATCTACTGTACTATTGCTCTGGTTCTCTGTTTCTTATATTTATTGTTCCATGGCACCCATTTTTTTCAGAATAGCCATCTAAGGCACAATTCCTTATCAGAATGTTTAGAGAATTCTCAAGGTATAAAATTGATGTTCCATTTTTTCTCAAAAATGCTTCTAAATTCCTATTTTCAATTATGGGCAAGTTATTTTTTTATATTTAATTGTATCAGTTTTCATTTCATATTTTTCAGAATACAATTCAATAGAATGAGAATGGGACAATTTAATTTTGTAGTCAGATAACATTTTATTTTAACTTCACCATTTATATACAAACACATGTTCATAAAACATCACAAAACGTTAAAATCTTCTTATTAATATTTGTAGGTACATAGTTTCATGCGCACATTTTTAGTATATATTAACAAGTTTCACAATACATCATTACTTTTGTAAAGAATGATTAATGATCCTAGAAATTTTAGAGGATAGTAAACCACTCACAGCTTTTCAACAACAACAACAACAACAACAAAAACTAGCAAATATTTAGAAATAAGTGGTAGTCACTTAGGTGTTTATTTACTTTGTTTTAACATTTTATATTTGAAGCCACAATATCCACAGCACACAAGGACCCTGCTACTGCATATTCATTTCAGTGAAAGGTAAGTACTGAAATGCTAAGTATAGATATGCAGGTATAGAAATTCCAATCACAGCTGATGGCAGACTTCAAAAAACACTGTAAAAACTTAGATAGTGCTATGACGGGCACATTGGAACTGAGCACTTGTACAGGATGGAATATCTGTCGGCAGATATCAGGAGAATGGAAGCAAAGATATTTCTTAGGCTTCAGGTTCATAGTCTTGGTATCCTTCCTAATATTAGAAAGCGAGAAAGACAACATGTTGAGTTGGTATAAATAATCAGTATCAAGAATCGAAAGTAAATAAATTAAGACATGGATCATTATTTTGAATAACGTTTATAATCAAAGTTCTCCAACTCATATACAGAATATAGTTTCATTTTTCATGGTTTTGTCTTCCTGTCAAATATAAATAAGGCCTGTGGAAAAAGTCACTGCAAGGCTTTTTCCAGTACTAAAATTCTCTAACTCCTAAAGGAAAGAAAAACATTTAAAGGCAAGTTACATTTCCACACCTTTCAATCACCCAACTGCAGATTTCATTTTTACTCAGGGCTTCAGTGATTTCTTCCTAAGCTCAACTGTATAACATTTTCAACAGAAGATATAAACTGCCCAAAGTGGTCATAGTAGAACTTCGATGTTATTTGATTCCATTCTAAAAGTATATAATAATATCTTCCATTTTTAAAAATAATTATACATGAAAAACAAACTTAAAAAAATAATATCTAGTTTCTACAATTTGTCCTTCACCCACCTCTGCAGCTTTCATCTTTCACCACTGACTGTTTCTTAAGAAGTATAATTTCTCTTTCTTAAAAATGTTATTCTTTCCTTCTACTTGATCTACGTGTATTATATATAGTTAAACATACAAGATAATGAATCAGTATTTGTACACATTGAGAACTAATCAGCACAGTTAGTCTAGTTATCACATAAAGTTAATTTTTAGGTTTTGGCTGGTAACTTTTAATAATAAGTTTATTATATTATTTAACACTGTCTTCCTTCTCACATTTATTTTATGACTACAAATTTGCACTGCTTACCTTCCACTGCGCTTTAGTGACTCCTGGAGACACCAAAGGGATCATACAACTCTGTCATTTGTATCTTTGAGTTTAATATACTTGTTTCAATTTTTCTGCTATATTAAACTATATTATAAATAAGACAAAATGATATTCGGCTTTCTCTCATTTATTTACTTGAAGTTCATTGATGTTGATGTAGCTGACAAGTTTTCCTTGCTTGTTATGGTTCAGTGGTATTTTGTTACAAAACATAGGTAAAATGCATTTATGTACATATATACAAGTTGGTTATTTTTGCTTTTCTTGGTTTTGTTTTTTGTGTGCAGCCAAAAGAACGGTTATTAAGTTTTTAAGATTTGGTTGAATGTATAGTAAAACTATTTGATCCTGAGGTATATTTTGAAGAAGACTTGATGACTGTTTTAATTGTTATACTCCTAAAGGAATAGAGTTGTGTACCTCATAAACCTTACCTACCTCTAAACTGATTCTAAAATCTTTATGATTAAGTAAACTGACTTGTTCTGGATAGTTATTCATTACTGAGGATGTTCCAAGAGCTGTCAATGTTCAAGGGGAAGGGTCCAATATATAACATAGTTTTAGACTGATTAGAAGGCAGGTACCAATGTATCAACTTTTATCGTTTTCGGCTCAGGTAACATGATTTACAATAGTAGTAATTATGACTTTATAAATGTCACTGCACTTCACCAAAAAAAGTACTATCATGAGAATGTCACCGCATTTCCACTAGTCTCTAGTTCCCTTCACTTTTCATCCAATCCCACTCCACCATCACTACTTTGCCCACAGATCTTTGAGAGAAAATCTTTGAATTTTTATCATTGACTATTTTTTATTTCCTACTATGATTCTTTATATTCCTTATATGATTAAGATCGTTCATTCTCTTTTTCATGATACCTCCACAGTTCTATCCAAATTAGTGACATGCAACGTTTCATCTTTTCTTATACCTGAGGAGTATTCCATTACATATGCACACACTACACTTTCTTATATACCTGAGTGTATATATATATGTATATATATAATATATATATATATAACTATCATTAATTTAAGCATCTACAGAAAATAGTATGGAGATGTCACATATATGTTTACTGAAGTCAGTGCTATTTATAATAACTAGTCTCTGGTATATATATATTTATATATATATTTATAATAACTAGTCTCTGGTGTATATATATATATACCAGTCAGTATATACCAGTCAGTGCTATTTATAATAACTAGTCTCTGGTATATATATATATATATTTATATATATATATATTTATAATAACTAGTCTCTGGTATATATACCAGTCAGTATATACCAGTCAGTGCTATTTATAATAACTAGTCTCCAGAGACTAGTTATTATAAATAGCACTGACTTCCGTAAACATATATGTAACATCTCCATACTATTTTCTGTAGATGCTTAAATTAATGATAGTTCCACAAAGAGTGCATGAGGGTTTATCTCTGGTCCCACATTCTATTCCGTTGTCAGTAAGTCTGCATTTATTCTGGTACCACAAGTTTTTATTACTATAAATTTACTTTCTATTTGAGTATAGATATGTGATGCTTCTCATCATCTTTTTATTATATATTTTAGCTATTTGAAGAATTTTATACTGTATTTAAGTTGTAGCAGTTTTTCTCCCATGTTTCCAAAAATAATGACATAAAATTTTGATGGGAATTTATTGAATGTGCACAGTTCTCTGGGTAGAATGGTTATTTTAGTGATGCTAATTCTAGAAAACCATGAATATAAAAAGCATATAACTTTTATGTTCATTACAACTCTACTCGCAATAGGCAAAATCTGGAAACAATCCAGTCCCAAGAAGAGAAAAAAAATGGATAAAGAAACTATGGTATATTTACACAAAGTAATATTATGCAACCATTAGAAAAATAAAGTCATGAGTTTTCCTGATACAAAAAATGGACATGCAGAGTATCATGATGAGTGAATTGAGTCAAAGGAAAAGAGATAGACAGAAGGAGCACAATCATTTGTGGTATATAAAGAAATATTGTATAAGAATGATTGCCAAAGACAGTAGAAAAGAAGGCCAGAAGTACTGGTCTTTAGTAGAAAGTTTTCCAGAGTAGGGGGAAAGGGGTGAGGTCTGAGAAGACATCACTAAGACAATGATAGTGGGAGCGATCACTCTGGACAAAAACTGCTTGCTGAAAGGAGGTAAATTAATATGCATGATACCCTTTCAGTAACAGTATTGAAAACCACAGTTCTTAAAAGAAAGACATGTGTCTGCTATAAAGGCAGGCTGGGGAATTGAAGGAAATTGGGAACACTGGAGGAGGAAATAGTAAATGGAATGGGCACTCAAACATTTCATGACTGAATCTCAGTCATAAGAAACTTTGTATCTCTCAGTGATTCAACGACTTAAAATATTCAATAAATTTGCTAATTTTTGAGCTGGGACACAGGATGAATGCAGAGCAGCAGGAAAAGAGGCTGCTTAGCTTACAAGCCACAGATGGCAGTGAATGAAGCTGGATATCTTCTGAAACTTAAAAAAAAAAATTGCTGATTTTTTATTCTTCCAATTTCATGTAAAGGCTCATGGTTTCTAGTATTTTTTGTATACAACCTTTAGTTTTTTCATGTATAACAATCATGTCATCTTCACAAAAGGGTTAGACTTCCAAATGTAAATCTCCTTTCTTGCCTAGATGCTTTGACAAGCAGTGCCATATCATTAGTAGAGTAAACATTTTAGTCTGGCACTTGATATTTGAGGGAAAGTTTTCCCATGATTGTGATACGAGACTGTGTATGTTGAATAAAGCCTTTACTTTGCTTTCTTCTATGCGGTTTTGTTGAAAGTTATTTGTTCTAAATGCATATTAGACAATGTTATTTATTAGATATCGCATTTTTATGTATCTACTACTGTTATTATATCATTTTAGTCTTATCTTTATTAATGTGGTATGTTAGCTTACTTGCAAATACTAAATAATATTTGCATCCCTGGATAAACCCCACTTGAACATTATGTATAATCCTTCATTATGTAAAGTTCCTGTATATAGTCTATTTTGATTTTGTTGAGGACCTTTATATCTATTTTCATCAAGAATATTTTCTGCAATTTTTTAGGTATTCCACTGTCTACTTTTTTGTATCAAGGAATATTGCCTCATAAAAACTATTTGAAAGAGTCTGGGTTTTCTTATTTTCTGAAAAAAGTCTGAGGATAAAAAGTATATTTTCCTGGATAGTTGGAAGATTTTATGAACAAATCTAGGATTTTGATTTTGGATGACATTTTTTATTACTGCTTTTATTTCTGCACCAGTAATTTTATTTAAGTGTTCTACTTCTTCAGATTCAGTATTTGAGTATTATAGTATTCAAAAATACATCTATTCTTGGTTCTCCAATTATGACAGAAAGTTATTCAAAGTATTTTCAAACAATCCTGTGTATTTTTATGTGTTGTAAATTCTGTCCTTCCACTTATATTTATTATTATATTATTATTATCATATTTATTAGTTGTCACTCATATTTGTGATTCTTTGTGTTTGTCAGTGTTGCTGATACTATCAAAGAATCAACTCTTTGTTTTTGTTTTATTTTGTTTTGCCACAAAAGATATATGCAGGGCCTACAGCTCTGAGATCAGAACCTTATGTGGTGCCAGGAATCAAACCAGGCCAATTGTATGAAAGGCAAGTACCTATATAGTATATGCTGTAGTATCATTCTTTTTTTTTTTTTTCAGTTTCTTTTTAATAGCAGCCTTTCCTACTACAGGTAGTTTGACAATAGCTTCCAGATGATAAAATTATGCTAAGTGAAATAGTTGTAGTTATTAATTTTACTCACACATATTCATTTTAATAACAATAAGTGTGCACATGTGAAAAATATAGAATTAAAAAGAGGTTGTGGGGTAACGATAACACAGCAAGTAGGGTGTTTGTCTTGCACATGGCCCACCCAGGTTCAATCCCCCAAATCTCATCTAGTGGTATCATTTGGGACTCTTGTCTTGGTTTCTAAATCATTGATTTCCACTATATTCTTTTTAAAAAAATCCCCTTTTTCTGCTTTGTAATTTTTTTCACCTAGATTCTGAAAACGTTATTCACTTGAAAAACTTTTAGGCCACAGCAGTTTGAAGGTTAGTCCTGGCTCTGTACTCATGAATTCCTCCTGGCTTATCTTAGAAGAATATATAGGGTACCAGAGATTGAATTTAGGTTAACATACATTTCAACTGTCTTTTTTTTTGTTTTGTTTTGTTTTTGGGTCACACCCGGCAGTGCTTAGGGGTTACTCCTGGCTGTCTTCTCAGAAATAGCTCCTGGCAGGCACAGGGGACCATATGGGACATAGGGATTCGAACCAACCACCTTTGGTCCTGGATCGGCTGCTTGCAAGGCAAATGCCACTGTGCTATCTTTCCGGGCCCACATTTCAACTGTCTTAATCTATTGTACTATATGTCTCTGGTACCAGTGACTGTTTCCTACCTCCTGATAAATGTTTACATTGCTATGGACTCATCAAAATAGATCTTGTTATGTTTCATAAGATAACATTCATAAATTCTTTTTGCCTCCAAACCAGAAGATATGAAGGTTCCCCAGGGTGATACTTTAATAATTAGGACTATATATTCATGTAAAGCTTCTTTCTGGGAAGTACTGATAAGCAATAAAGGCTTTCTTATCTGATAAGAAAGGGAGTTACAAAGATGGCATTTCCCTGTGAGTACTCTCACAAAATTTCTCTATATTCTCTAGATGTGAGATAAAACGGAGATCTTTGTTTCACTCTGAAAAGCAATACAACTCAACTTTTGTTATGTGGCCAAATTTGCTATGCTCAAGACCCATTATGAGCCTTACACTTAGTGAAAATTCTCAGCATGGCTGAAAATACCCTATCTACTTCCAGAGATAGAACCCAGGACAGTGCATGCAAGGCAATTACCCTATGAACTGTACCTACTATCTAATCCTTAACTATCCATTTTTATAATAATACCTTTATTTAAGCGCATGGTTACAAATATGTTATAAATATGTTCATTGGGTTGCAGCCATAAAATACATACACCCTTCACCAGTGCAACATTCTTGCCATTATTGTCCACCATTTCCTTCCTCCCCCATCCTCTGCCTGTCTTCAAGACATCTCTGTTGTCTGTGTATTACCAAAAGGTTTTTTTTTCTTAAATTCCAAAGACTAGTGAGACAATTTGGTGTTTATCTCTCTCCATCTGATCTATTTCACTCAATATAATAATATCCATGTCCAGCCATGTATAGACAAATTTTGTGACTCAATTTTTATAGATGTGTAGTATTATATTTTGTGATATACCATAGTTTTTTTAGCTACTGATCTGTTGTTGGGCATCTGGGTAATTTCCAGATTTTGGCTATTGTAAGTAGTGCTTCTATGAATATAAGAGTGCAGAGGGAATTATTTTAATATGTTTTCTGTTCCTAGGGTCTATCCCTAGGAATGGTATTGATGGGTCATATGGAAGTTCAATGTCCAGAGTTTAAAGGAATATTCATATTATTTTCTAGAAAGGTTGTGTTAGCATTCCCACCAGCAGTGAGAGTTCCTTTTTCCCCACATTGAGGCCAGCAGTGGTTTTTCTTGTACTTTGTGATATGTGCCAGTCTATGTGGTGTTAGATGATATCTCAATGTTATTTTGATTTGCATCTCCCTTGTTATCAGTGATGTGGAACATTTTGTCATCTAAATTTCTTCTTTGAGGAATTGTCTCTTCATTTAGTCTCCTCATTTTAACAGTATTTTTTTATTTAAACGCCATGAAAACATACATGATCTTAGTTAGGTTTCATTCATAAAAAGAACACCCTGTTCACCAGTGCAACATTCCCACCATCAGTGCCCTCATCTCCCTTCGTTCCTATTCTATGTGGTGAGCTTCACATCGAGAGTCAGTCCTTTGACCCTCATCTATGTTGTCTCTGGGCATTATTACAATAGTGTCTTTTGTTTTTCTTAAAACCATAGATGAGTAAAACTATTCTCTGTCTATCTTTCTCCCTCTGACATTTTTTCATTCAACATAATAGATTCCATGTACATCCATGTATAGGAAAATTTCATGACTTCACATCTCCTGACGGCTGCATAATATTGATTGGGTTTTTGTGTTCCTAGGGTATATTCCTAAGAGTGGTATAGCTGGATCATATGGGAGTTCAATTTCTAGTCTTTTGAGGAATCTCCATATTGTTTTCCATAAAGGCTGGACTAGACTGCATTCTCATCACCAGTGAATGAGAGTTCCTTTCTCTCAACATCCCCTCCAACACTTAATGTTTTTGTTCTTTATGATGTGTGCCATTCTCTGTGGTGTGAGATGGGTACCATATTATTCTTTTGATTTGCTTCTCCCTGATTAGTGATGTGGAGCATGTTTTCATGTGCCTTTTGACCGTTTGTAGTTCTTCTTTGAAGAATTGTCTGTTTATTTTTTCTCCCCATTTTTTGATGAGTTAGAGTTTTTCCTTGTTCATTTTGGTCAGTACCTTGTATATTATGGATATTAGCCTCTTATCTGTTGGGTACTGGGTGAATAGTTTCTCCCATTTTGTGGTTGGCATTTATAACTTAGGCACTATTTCTTTTGAGGTGCAGAAGCTTCTCAGCTTAATATAGTCCAATTTGTTTACTTCTGCTTCCACTTGTTTGTAGAGTGCTGTTTCCTCCTTGAAGGTGCCTTTAGTCTGAATGTCTTGAAGTGTTTTACCTATATATTGTTCTATATACCTTATGGTTTCAGGCCTGATATTAAGGTCTTTAATCAATTTGGATTTGACTTTTATGTACGATGTTAGCTGGAGGTCTGAGTTTGCTATTGTGCAAGTCACTGACCAGTTGTGCCAACACCACATGTTGAAGAAGCTTTCTTGCTCCGTTTTACATTTCTGGCCCTTTATCAAAAATTAATTGATCGTGTATCTGGGGCACATTCTCTGAATACTTAAGACTAGTCCACTGATCTGAGAGTGTGTCTTTATTCCAGTACCATGTAGTTTTAATGACTATAGCTTTGTAATACAATTTAGAGTTGGGGAAAGTTATGCCTCCCATATTCCTTTTCCTAAGTGTTGCTCTAGCTATTTACGGAGGGTTATTTTTCCAAATGAATTTCAGGAGTGATCCACTTCTTTGAAGAATGTCATGGATATCTTTAGAGGAATTGCATTAATCTGTTCAAAGCTTTGAGGGCTATTGACATTTTAATGATGTTAATCCTCCCAATCCATGAGCACAGTATGTCCATTTTCGTGTGTCCTGTTTTATTTCTTACAGCAAGATTTTGCAGGTTTCTTAGTATAGGTCCTTTACCTCTTTAACTAAGTTGAATCCAAGATATTTGAATTTCTGTGACACTAATGTGAATTGTTTTTATATCCATTTCTTCTATATTATTATTGGTATGCAAGAAAGCCTTTAATTTTTGCTTGTTAATTTTCTAGCCTGCCACTTTACCATATGAATCTATACTTTCTAGTAGCTTTTTAGTATAGGAGAGTGTTTAGGGTTTTCTAAATATAGTAGCATGTCATCTGCAAACAGTGAGGGTTTGATTTCTTCCTTTCTTATCTGGATGCCCTTGATATCTTTTTCTTGCCTAATTGCTATAGCAAAAACTTTTAACACTATGTTGAAAAGGAGTGGTGAGAGAGGGCAGCCTTGTCTTGTACCAGATTTTAGAGAAAAGGCTTCTAGTTTTTACTAATTGAGAATGATATTTGTCATTGGCTTGTGGTAGATAGCCCTGAATATACCGAACAAGTTCCTTCCATTACCATTACCAACTTGAGAGTTTTTATCAAGAATGGGTATTGGTCCTTATCAAATCCTTTCTCTGCATCTATTGATATTATCATATGGTTTTTATTTTTCTTTTTGTTGATATGTGTATTATGTGTATTATGTTGACTGATTTATGTTTGTCAAACCATCCTTGCATTCCTGGAATGAAACCTACTTGGACATGATGTATAAGCTTCTTGATGTGGCATAGTATCCTATTTGCTAGAATTTTGTTGAAGATCTTTGCATCTGTGTTCATCAGGGTTATTGGTCTGTAGTTTTCTTTTTGCAGCATCTCTGTCCGATTTTGTTATCATGGTTATGTTAGCTTCATAAAAACTATTTGGGAGTGTTCCTGTTTTTTTTTTTTCAATGTCATGATAGAGCCTGAAAAAGTCTGGGAGTATTCCTCTCGAAAGGTTTGATAGAATTCATTAGTGAATCCATCTGGGCCCTGGCTTTTGCTACTGAGAAGAATTTGATTACAATTTTTATATCCTTAGTAGTGATATGTCTGTTTAGATCTGTTAGATTTCTTAGATCACCCTGGTAGATTAAAAGCATCCAATAATTTATCTGTTTCTTCCAGATTCTTATGTTTTGTGACATAGAGTTTCTCAAAGTAGTCTCTTATTACCCTTTGAATCTCTGCAGTAATTGTAGTGATCTCTCCCTTTTCCTTTCTAATCCATTTTTTAAGTTTCTCTCTGTTTCTTTGTGATTTTTGCTAGTGGCTTATCAATCTTGTTTATTTTTTCAAAGAACCCACTTTTGCTCTAGTTGATCTTCTGAATTGTTTTATTTATTTCTACTTCATTGATATCTGGTCTAAGCTTTGTTATTTCCTTCT
The DNA here is from genome assembly GCF_024139225.1 of Suncus etruscus. NCBI lineage: Eukaryota > Metazoa > Chordata > Mammalia > Eulipotyphla > Soricidae > Suncus > Suncus etruscus. The sequence continues at coordinate 78,941,249 of NC_064863.1, forward strand.
ATCTACCTGTTTCTGGTTTCATTTTCTAATTTTATAACTTTGTCATTAAGCTTTTTATATAGGCCCCTTCTTCCTTTCTGATGTGTGCTTGCAAAGCAGTAAAATTTCCCTTGTACTAATTTTGCTGTGTCCCATAAATTCTGGTAATTTGTTTCTTCATTATCATTTATTTCCAGAATGTTTTTATTTCCTATTTTATTTCATCCCTGGTCCATTAGTTGTTCAGTAGTGAGTTGTTTAAATTTCAGGTGTTGAAGATTTTCTTCTGTGTCCCTTTGTAGTTCACTTCTAATTTCAGTGCACAGTGATCTGAGAAGGTTGTCTTTATGATTTCTATTCTTTTCATTTTATGAAGATATGTTTTATTGGCCAGCATGTGGTCTATACTGGAGAATAACCCATGTGCATTGGAGAAGAATGTGTATCCAATTTTCTGGGGATAGAGTTATATATACATATACATATGTATATATACATACATACGTATATATACATATATATATATGTAAAACTCCATCCCCAGAAAAATATATATAGAGAGAGCCCACTTTCTTCCATTTCTCTTTTTAGAGCTAGTATACTCTTGTTGGGTTTCAGCCTGATTGACCTATCAAGAGGTGACAGGGCAGTGTTGACGTCTCCCATTATTATTGTGTTGCCACTGATCTCTTCTGTCATATTTATCAAAAATTTATTAAATATTTTACTGGTCTGTTTTTTGGTACATATATGTTTAGGAGTATGATTTCTTCTTTAGTAAATATCACTTGATTAGTACAAACTAGTACAAAATTAGCACAAAATGTCCATCTTTGTCCTTTATAGGTTTTCGGAGTCTAAAGTTTATGTCATCAGATAGCAATATGGCCACTCCAAATTTTTAAAGTGAGTTGTTTTCTTGGATGACTTTCTTCCAAATTTTGATTTTGAGACTATGTTTGTCCTGAATATTCAGGTGTTTTTCTTGAGGTAGCAGAATGTTGGATTAAGTTTTGATCCATTTTACCACTCTGCATCTCTTAACTGGTACATTTAGTCCATTGATGCTGAGAGAAAAAATTGTTATGAGATTTAGTATCATATTTGTATAGAAGTTTGGTGTGTCTGTTGGTCTTTCTTGTCTTAAAGTAAACTTTTCAGTTTTTCTTTTAAGGCTGGTTTGAAGTCTGTATTGTTTCTGAGCTTTTGTTTCTCTGGAAAGCTTTGTATACTTTCTTCAACCAGAAAGTGAGTCTGTTTGGATGCAGTATTCTATGTGAAGCATTCATTTCATTGAGGATTTTTAAAAACATCTTTGGGGGCAGTTTTAAGCCACACCTGGTGATGCTTAGGGATTACTCCAGACTATGTGTTCAGAAATTAGTCCTATCTTAGGGAACCATATAGGATGCCAGGTGATCATACCGCAGTCCATCCTGGGTCAGCCACATGCAAGGCAAATGCTCTACCAAAGCCCCATCACTCTGGCCCATTTTCTTTTTTTGTGTGTGCTTTTTTTATTTAAACAACTTTATTATATACATGATTGTGTTTGGGTTTCAGTCATGTAAAGAACACCACCCATCACCAGTGCAACATTCCCATCACCAATGTCCCAAATCTCCCTCTTCCCCACCCAACCGCCGCCTGTACTCTAGGCAGGCTGTCTATTTCCCTCCTACATTCTCATTATTAGGATAGTTCAAAACATAGTTATTTCTCTAACTAAACGCATCCCTGTTTGTGCTGAGTTTCATGAGGTGAGCTGTAACTTCCAGCTCTTTTCTCTTTTGTGCCTGAAAGTTATTATTTCAAGAATGTCTTTCATTTTCCTTAAAACCCATAGATGAGTGAGACCATTCTGTGTGTCTCTCTCTCTCTTTGACTTATTTCACTTAGCATAATAGATTCCATGTTACATCCATGTATAGGAAAATTTCATCACTTCATCTCTCCTGACAGCTGCATAATATTCCATTGTGTATATGTACCACAGTTTCTTTAGCCATTCATCTGTTGAAGAGTATCTTGGCTGTTTCCAGAGTCTTGCTATGGTAAATAGTGCTGCAATAAATATAGGTGTAAGGAAGGGATTTTTGTATTGTATTTTTGTGTTCCTAGGGTATATTCCTAGGAGTGGTATAGCTGGATAGTATGGGAGCTTGATTTCCAGTTTTTGGAGGAATCTCCATATTGCTTTCCATAAAGGTTGAACTAGACGGCATTCCCACCAGCAGTGGATAAGAGTTCCTTTCTCTCCACATCCCCACCAACACTGCTTGTTCTCATTCTTTGTGATGAGTGCCAATCTCTGTGGTGTGAGGTGGTATCTCATAGTTGTTTTGATTTGCATCTCCCTGATGATTAGTGATGTGGAGCATTTTTTTCTTTTTTTTTTTTTTTTTTTTTTAATTTTTTTTTATTTAAACACCTTGATTACATACATGATTGTGTTTGGGTTTCAGTCATAAAAGGAACACCACCCATCACCAGTGCAACATTCCCATCACCCAAGTCCCAAATCACCCTCCTCCCCACCCAACCCCCGCCTGTACCCTAAACAGGCTCTACATTTCCCTCATACATTCTCAATATTAGGACAGTTCAAAATGTAGTTATTTCTCTAACTAAACTCATCACTCTTTGTGGTGAGCTTCCTGAGGTGAGCTGGAACTTCCAGCTCTTTTCTCTTTTGTGTCTGAAAATTATTATTACAAGGGTGTCTTTCATTTTTCTTAAAACCCATAGATGAGTGAGACCATTCTGCGTTTTTCTCTCTCTCTCTGACTTATTTCACTCAGCATAATAGATTCCATGTACATCCATGTATAGGAAAATTTCATGACTTCATCTCTCCTGACAGCTGCATAATATTCCATTGTGTATATGTACACAAGTTTCTTTAGCCATTCATCTGTTGAAGGGCATCTTGGTTGTTTCCAGAGTCTTGCTATGGTAAATAGAGCTGCAATGAATATAGGTGTAAGGAAGGGGTTTTTGTATTGTATTTTTGTGTTCCTAGGGTATATTCCTAGGAGTGGTATAGCTGGATCGTATGGGAGCTCGATTTCCAGTTTTTGGAGGAATCTCCATATCGCTTTCCATAAAGGTTGAACTAGACAGCATTCCCACCAGCAGTGGATAAGAGTTCCTTTCTCTCCACATCCCCGCCAACACTGTTTATTCTCATCCTTTGTGATGTGTGCCATTCTCTGGGGTGTGAGGTGGTATCTCATCGTTGTTTTGATTTGCATCTCCCTGATGATTAGTGATGTGGAACATTTTTTCATGTGTCTTTTGGCCATGCGTATTTCTTCTTTGTCAAAGTGTCTGTTCATTTCTTCTCCCCATTTTTTGATGGGGTTAGATGTTTTTTTCTTGTAAAGTTCTGTCAGTGCCTTGTATATTTTGGAGATTAGCCCCTTATCTGATGGGTATTGGGTGAATAGTTTCTCCCACTCAGTGGGTGGCTCTTGTATCCTGGGCACTATTTCCTTTGAGGTGCAGAAGCTTCTCAGCTTAATATATTCCCATCTGTTAATCTCTGCTTTCACTTGCTTGGAGAGTGCAGTTTCCTCCTTGAAGATGCCTGTAATGTCCTGTAGTGTTTTGCCTATGTGCTGTTCTATATATCTTATGGTTTTGGGGCTGATATCGAGGTCTTTAATCCATTTGGATTTTACCTTTGTACATGATGTTAGCTGGGGGTCTAAGTTTAATTTTTTGCAAGTGGCTATCCAATTGTGCCAACACCACTTGTTGAAGAGGCTTTCCCTGCTCCATTTAGGATTTCCTGCTCCTTTATCAAAAATTAGATGGTTGTATCTCTGGGGAACATTTTCTGAGTATTCAAGCCTATTCCACTGATCTGAGGACCTATCCTTATTCCAATACCATGCTGTTTTGATAACTGTTGCTTTGTAGTACAGTTTAAAGTTGGGAAAAGTAATTCCTCCCATATTCTTTTTCCCAATGATTGCTTTAGCTATTCGAGGGTGTTTATTGTTCCAAATGAATTTCAAAAGTGTCTGATCCACTTCTTTGAAGAATGTCATGGGTATCTTTAGAGGGATGGCATTAAATCTGTATAATGCCTTGGGGAGTATTGACATTTTGATGATGTTAATCCTGCCAATCCATGAGCAGGGTATGTGTTTCCATTTCCGTGTGTCCTCTCTTATTTCTTGGAGCAGAGTTTTATAGTTTTCTTTGTATAGGTCCTTCACATATTTAGTCAAGTTGATTCCAAGATATTTGAGTTTGTGTGGTACTATTGTGAATGGGGTTGTTTTCTTAATGTCCATTTCTTCTTTATTACTGTTGGTGTATAGAAAGGCCATTGATTTTTGTGTGTTAATTTTGTAGCCTGCCACCTTGCTATATGAGTCTATTGTTTCTAGAAGCTTTTTGATAGAGTCTTTAGGGTTTTCTAAGTAGAGTATCATGTCATCTGCAAACAGTGAGAGCTTGACTTCTTCCTTTCCTATCTGGATTCCCTTGATATCCTTTTCTTGCCTAATCGCTATAGCAAGTACTTCCAGTGCTATGTTGAATAGGAGTGGTGAGAGAGGACAGCCTTGTCTTGTGCCAGAATTTAGAGGGAAGGCTTTCAGTTTTTCTCCATTGAGGATAATATTTGCCACTGGCTTGTGGTAGATGGCCTTCACTATATTGAGAAAGGTTCCCTCCATTCCCATCTTGCTGAGAGTTTTGATCAAGAATGGGTGTTGGACCTTATCAAATGCTTTCTCTGCATCTATTGATATGATCATGTGGTTTTTATTTTTCTTGTTATTGATGTTGTGTATTATGTTGATAGATTTACGGATGTTAAACCAGCCTTGCATTCCTGGGATGAAACCTACTTGATCGTAGTGGATGATCTTCTTAACGAGGCATTGAATCCTATTTGCCAGGATTTTGTTGAGGATCTTTGCATCTGCATTCATCAGTGATATTGGTCTGTAATTTTCTTTTTTGGTAGCGTCTCTGTCTGGTTTAGGTATCAAGGTGATGTTGGCTTCATAAAAGCTATTTGGAAGTGTTTCTGTTTGTTCAATTTCATGAAAGAGTCTTGCCAAGATTGGCAGTAGTTCCTCTTGGAAAGTTTGATAGAATTCATTAGTGAATCCATCTGGACCTGGGCTTTTGTTTTTCGGCAGACATTTGATTACTGTTTTAATTTCATCAATGGTGATGGGGGTGTTTAGATATGCTACATCCTCTTCCTTCAACCGTGGAAGATTATAAGAGTCCAAGAATTTATCCATTTCTTCCAGGTTCTCATTTTTAGTGGCGTAGAGTTTTTCAAAGTAGTTTCTGATTACCCTTTGAATCTCTGTCATATCAGTAGTGATCTCTCCTTTTTCATTCCTGATACGAGTTATCAAGTTTCTCTCTCTCTCTTTCTTTGTTAGGTTTGCCAGTGGTCTATCAATCTTGTTTATTTTTTCAAAGAACCAACTTCTGCTTTCGTTGATCTTTCGGATTGTTTTTTGAGTTTCCACTTCGTTGATTTCTGCTCTCAGCTTTGTTATTTCCTTCTGTCTTCCTGTTCTTGTGTCCTTTTGTTGAGCATTTTCTAGTTCTATTAGCTGTGTCATTAAGCTACTCAGGTAAGCTCCTTCTTCCTTCCTGATGTGTGCTTGCAAAGCTATAAATTTTCCTCTCAGTACTGCTTTTGCTGTGTCCCATAAGTTCTGAGAGTTTGTGTCTTTATTGTCATTTGTTTCCAGGAACCTTTTTAATTCCTCCTTGATTTCATCTCGGACCCACTGGTTATTGAGCATGAGGCTGTTTAACTTCCAGGTGTTAAAGTGTTTCTTCTGAGTCCCTTTGGAGTTCACAAATAATTTCAGAGCCTTGTGGTCAGCGAAGGTAATCTGCAAAATTTCTATCCTCTTGATCTTATGGAGGTATGTTTTATGTGCCAGCATGTAGTCTATCCTGGAGAATGTCCCATGTACATTGGAGAAAAATGTGTATCCAGGTTTCTGGGGATGGAGTGTCCTATATATATCCACTAGGCCTCTTTCTTCCATTTCTCTCCTCAGGTCTAGTATATTCTTGTTGGGTTTCAGTCTGGTTGACCTGTCCAGTGTTGACAAAGCCGTGTTTAGGTCCCCCACAATTATTGTGTTGTTGTTGATATTATTTTTCAGATTTGTCAGCAGTTGTATTAAATATTTTGCTGGCCCCTCATTCGGTGCATATATGTTTAGGAGAGTGAATTCTTCCTGCTCTACGTACCCCTTGATTAATATAAAATGTCCGTCTTTGTCCCTTACAACCTTCCTGAGTATAAAGTTTGCATTATCTGATATTAGTATGGCCACTCCAGCTTTTTTATGGGTGTTGTTTGCTTGGATAACTTTTCTCCAGCCTTTTATTTTGAGTCTATGTTTGTTCTGACTATTCAGGTGCGTTTCTTGTAGGCAGCAGAAGGTTGGATTGAGTTTTTTGATCCATTTAGCCACTCTGTGTCTCTTAACTGGTGCATTTAGTCCATTGACGTTGAGAGAAAGAATTGTCCTGGGATTTAACGCCATCTTTATTTCAAAATTTGGTGTGTCTTTTGGGTAGTCTTGTCTTAGATTAGGTCTTTCAGTTTTTCTCTTAAGACTGGTTTTGTGTCTGTGAAGTTTCTGAGCTGTTTTTTGTCTGTGAAACCATGTATTCTTCCATCAAACCGGAAAGTGAGTTTTGCTGGGTATAGTATTCTGGGTGAAGCATTCATTTCATTCAGTCTTGTCACAATATCCCACCACTGCTTTCTGGCATTGAGCGTTTCTGGTGACAGGTCTGCTGTAAATCTCAGGGAAGCTTGCTTAAACATGATTTCCCCTTTTGATCTTGCTGTTTTCAGAATTCTGTCTCTATCTGTGGGATTTGTCATTGTGACTAGGATGTGTCTTGGGGTGGTTTTTCTGGGGTCTCTTTTGGTTGGTACTCTTCGGGCATGCAGGATTTGATCACATATATTCTTTAGCTCTGGAAGTTTCTCTTTAATGATGTTCTTGACCATTGATTCTTCCTGGAAATTTTCTTCCTGGGTCTCTGGGACTCCAATGATTCTTAAGTTGTTTCTGTTGATCTTATCATAGACTTCTATTTTCGTCTGTTCCCATTCTTTGACTAATTTTTCCATTGTCTGCTCATTTGCTTTAAGTTTTTTGTCCAATCTCTCCTGCTGTATGGAATTGTTATGTATCTCATCTTCCACAGCACCAAGTCTATTCTCAGCTTCTGATACCCTGTCCCAGAGCTTATCCATTTTGTCATTCACTTCGTTTACTGAGTTTTTCAGGCCTGTTAGTTGACATGTTATTTCAGTTTGGAGTTTTGTCATTTCTGCCTTCATATTTTCTTGGTTCTTATTAGTGTTCTGTTCAACTCGATCCATGGTTTCTTGGAGTCTGTTGAGCACCTTCCATATTGCTAGTCTAAAGTCCTTATCTGAGAGGTTGATTAGTTGTTCAGTCATTATCTGGTCCTCAGAATTGTCATCTTCATTCTCTATGTCTGATGCTGGCCTGCGCTGTTTCCCCATTGTCACATTTGTATTGTGGGTTTTTCTACGTGTTGTAGTGGTATTCATTGTCTATATGATGTAGGCAGCACACTCCTCTGGCTCCTCCCTTTCTGGATGGGCTGACTTGCCTCTAAGGGAGGGGAGTCCTCCGTGGATGAAGCCTCACACTGGGTCAAATCTTAGGCCCGAGCATGTAACAGAGAAGACAGTCCAGAGAGAAATGTTTGCTTCTGTGATATAGCGCCGTTCTTAGTGTGATTTTTCCTTCTTGTTGCAATGGAGTTCTTTCCTTAGAAAGAGTGCACGGCCGCGTAGCGAAGCGGAGCGGCCGTGCTCCTCTGAGCCTCTTTTTGCCCCACTCGCAAGAGTTTCACGCAAGAGGACAGTAGACAGACATAGACAGGTCACACTCACAGTCTTTCACAGCTGAGCCCCACTGGGCCGGTGTACTTTCGCGGATTTTCCCCGCCTGGTGTCACACACAGGGAGCCAGCTTTTGCAAAGGATAGCCGGTTTTTATGCTCTGAAGTCCCTCCCTGAAAATGGCGTCTGGGCGAGCGAGGTTTCTGGAGGCTCTTTTTGCCCCACTCGCAAGAGTTTCACGCAAGAGGACAGTAGACAGACATAGACAGGTCACACTCACAGTCTTTCACAGCTGAGCCCCACTGGGCTGGTGTACTTTCGCGGATTTTCCCCGCCTGGTGTCACACACAGGGAGCCAGCTTTTGCAAAGGATAGCCGGTTTTTATGCTCTGAAGTCCCTCCCTGAAAATGGCGTCTGGGCGAGCGAGGTTTCTGGAGGCTCTTTTTGCCCCACTCGCAAGAGTTTCACGCAAGAGGACAGTAGACAGACATAGACAGGTCACACTCACAGTCTTTCACAGCTGAGCCCCACTGGGCCGGTGTACTTTCGCGGATTTCGGAGCATTTTTTTCATGTCTTTTGGCCATTTGTATTTCTTTTTTATCAAAGTGTCTGTCCATTTCTTCTCCCCATTTTTTGATGGGATTAGATTTTTTTTTCTCGTAAAGTTCTGTCAGTGCCTTGTATATTTTGGAGATTAGCCCCTTATCTGATGGGTATTGGATGAATAGTTTCTCCCACTCGGTGGGTGGCTCTTGTATCCTGGGCGATATTTCTTTTCTTTTGTTGATCTTTTGGATTGGTTTCGGGTTTTTTCCTCATTGATTTCTGCTCTCAGCTTTGTTATTTCCTTCTGTCTCCCTATCTTTGTTCCTTTTGTTGAGTACTTTCTATTTCTATGAGCTGCATCATTAAGGTATTCAGGTATGCCCCTTCTTCTTTCCTGATGTGTGCTTGCAAAGCTATAAATTTTCCTCTCAGTACCACTTTTGCTGTGTCCCATAGGTTCTGATAATTTGTGTCTCCATTGTCATTTGTTTTCAGGAAGGTTTTGCTTTCCTTTTTGATTTCATCTCGGACCCACTGGCTATTCAGTATTAGGCTGTTTAACTTCCAGGTATTAAAGTTTTTCTTCTGTGTCCCTTTGTAGTTCACATATAATTTTAGGACCTTGTGGTCAGCAAAGGTAGCCTGCAAAATTTCTATCCTCTTGATATTATGAAGGTATGTTTTATGTGCTAGCATGTAGTCTATCCTGGAGAATGTCCCATGTACATTAGAGAAGAATGTTTATCCAGTTTTCTGGTGGTGGAGTGTCCTATATATCAGGTAGGCCTCTTTCTTCCATTTCTCTTTTCAGGTCTAGTATATTCTTGTTTGGTTTCAGTCTGGTTGACCTGTCAAGTGTTGACAATGGCGTGTTGAGGTCTCCCACAATTATTGTGTTGTTATTAATATTATTTTTCAGATTTGTCAATTTTATTAAATGTTTTGCTGGCACCTCATTCGGTGCATATATGTTTAGGAGAGTGATTTCTTCCTGATGTACGTATCCCTTGATTAATACAAAATGTCCATCTTTGTCTTTTACAAATTTTCTGAGTATAAAGTTTGCATCATCTGATATTAGTATGGCCACTCCAGCTTTTTTATGGGTGTTGTTTGCTTGGGTAATTTTCCTCCACCTTTTATTTTGAGTCTATGTTTGTTCTGACTATTTAGGTGCGTTTCTTGTAGGCAGCAGAATGTTGGATTGAGTTTTTGTTCCATTTAGCCACTCTGTGTCTCTTAACTGATGCATTTAGTCCATTGACATTGAAAGAAAGAATTGTCCTGGAGTTAGTGCCATCTTTATATTAAAGTTTGGTGTGTCTGTTGGTCAGTCTTGTCTTAAAGTAAGGCCGTTCAGTTTTTCTTTTAAGAATGGTTTTGAGTCTGTAAAGTTTCTGAGCTGTTGTTTGTCTGTGAAACCATGTATGGTTCCTTCAAACCTGAAAGTGAGTTTTTCTGGGTGCAGTATTCTAGGTGAAGCATTTGTTTTATTGAGTTTTGTCACTATGTCTCACCACTATTTTCTAGCCTTGAGTGTCTTCGGTGACTGGTCTGCAGTAAATCTCAAGGATATTCCCTTGAATGTAATTTCTCTTTTTGATCTTGCTGCTTTCAGAATTGTGTCTCTATCTGTGGGATTCATCGTTGTGACTAGGACGTTTCTTGGAGTCTTTTTTCTGGGGTCTCTTTTAGTTGGTACTCTTCGGGCATGTAGGATTTGATCGCATGTATTCTTTAGCTTTGGTAGTTTCTCTTTAATGATGTTCTTGACTGTTGATTCTTCCTTAAGATTTTCTTTCTGGGTCTCTGGGACTCCAATGATTCTTAAGTTGTTTCTGTTGAGCTTATCATAGACTTCTATTTTCATCTGTTTCCATTCTTTGAGTAATTTTTTCATTGTTTGATCATTTGCTTTAAGGCTTTTTTCCAATTTCTTCTGCTGTATGGAATTGTTATTCATCTCATCTTCCAGTGTTCTAATTCTATCCTCAGCTGCTGTTAACCCGTGGGAAAGCTCAAAATTGTTTTTCTTTAATTCATCTACTGAGTTTTTCAGAACTGATAGTTGACCTGAAATTTCAGTTTGGAGTTTTCCGATTTCTATCTTCATATTCTCTTGATTCTTATTAGTGTTCTCTTCTATAATTTCTTTGAGTTCTTTGAACATCTTTGAGTTCTTGAACATTATGACTCTAAATTTCTTATCTGAGAGACTGACTAGTTTGTTGGTCATGTTCAAGTCATCAGAGTTGCCATAGTCATTCTCTATGTCTGGCACTGGCCTGCATTGTTCCACATTGTCACACTTATATTGTGGGTTTTTCTATGTGTTTTGGTTGTATTCATTGGCTAAATGATGTGCACGGCCGCAAAGCGGAGCAGCCGCACTCCTCTGGCTCCTCCCTTTTTGGGCATGTAAACTCACCTCCAGGTAAGGCTCCAGGGAAGGCAAGCCATCCGCTGATGAGCCACACACAGGATGAAATCAGGCTGAAAATGCAGCACAGCACAGAAGACAGGCAGATAGGGATGCTGGCATCTGAGTTCCCAGAAATCCTTTAGCACTTTAATCCTAGTCTGAAATGGGTATCCCCTCAGATAGTTTGGGCTTCCCATCCTCTTACTGACAAAGGTAAAACAGCTTGAAGCCTCCAAAACCTTCACTGTAGTTTCCAGGGTCACCCAGAAAATTGACATTCACCTCTGAAGCAGGCAGGATCACCGTCAGGAACGCTGATGAAATCCAATCTCAGGTAGCTGAAAACAGCATGACCCAAGATGGCTTCTGCACCCTTCTGACTCCTGGCAGAAACCAGCAGGAATCAGTGTGTGTATGTCTCGACCCACTGCTGAAGCAGGCAGGATCACCAGCAGGAATGCAGATGAAATCCAGTCTCAGGCAGCTCTGAAGCAGGCAGGATCACCAGCAGGAACACTGATAAAATCCAGTCTCAGGCAGCTCTGAAGCAGGCAAGATCTGGCCCATTTTGTTGAGTTGTATCACTATATACCACCACTGCCTTCTGGTCTTGAGGGTTTCTTGTGACAGGTCCTTAAGGATTACTTCAAATGTAATTCTTCTTCAAAATTACTTCAAATGTAATTTCCCTTTTTGGTCTTGCTGCTTTCAGTATTCTATTTCTATCTCTTGGATTCATTGTGACTAGGATGAGTCTTGGGGTGTGTTTCTTTGTGTCTCTTCTAGCTGATACATTTTGGGAATGTAGAATTTGCTTGCACGCTGTATTTAGCTCTGGGAATTTCTCTGCAATGTTGTCCTTGACTATTGATTCTTCTTGGAGATTTTCTTTCTGTGTCTCTAGGATCCCAATAATTCCTATGTTGTTTCAGTTGAGTTTGTCTAAGACTTCTATTTTCATAGGTTCATATTCTTTGAATATTTTTTTCATTGTCTGATCATTAAGTTTAAGGCTCTTTTCCAATCTCTTCTGTTGTATGGAGTTATTCTGCATCTCATCTTCCAGCTCACTGCTTCTGTCATTAGCTGTTGTTTCTCTAGTAGCTTTTCACTGAGGTTTTCATTTCCCCTACTGAGTTTTTGAGACCTGTTATTTCAGTTTAAAGTTTTATATCCTCTTGATTCTTATTTGTGTTCCATTCAACTTGATCTATGCTTTATTTGATTTCTTTGAGGATCCTCCATACTTCTTTTTTAAACTCCTTATTTGAGAGGCTAAGTAGGTGATTGGTTCTTCTCAGTTCATCAAAGTTGCCATCTTCATTCTCTATGCACGAAGCTGACCTCCGTTGTTTCTCTATTGTCTCACTTGTAATGTGGTTTTTTTTCCTGTGCGCAATGGTGCAGTTTATTGGCTAGAAGATGAGCGCAGTCACACTCCTCTGGCACCACTCTTTGTGGGCAGGAACAGCATATCTTGCTGAGATTGTTTGCTGGGGTCTTCTGCAGCCACGAGCAGAAAATCAGGAAGCCAAGTATGAAGAAATGTGTATAGGACCTTTATAAGCCCAGGGCAGGAGTCTGGCACCATCCTTGGAGCAGGAACAGCATACCTTCCTGGGATTAAGTTTGCTGGAGTCTTCCCCTGCAGCCTCAGGCAAGAAATCAGTAAACCAAGTATGGAAGAATGCAGATGACCTTTACAAGACCATGGCAGTATTCTAGCACCATCCTTGCTGGGATTAAGTTCACTGGGGTCTTCCTCTTCAGCCTTAAGCAGGAAATCAGGAAGCTCTCTTTTCCCCATTGTTGAAAGGGTTAGATGGTTTTCTTGTTAAGTTCTGTCAGTCCCTTGTACATCTATGATATTAGCCCTTATCTAATGGGTATTGGGTTAATATTTTCTCCCATTCTGTGGGTGACATTTTTACTCTACTTGCTGTTTCCTTTGAAGTATAGAAGCTTCTTCTCAGTTTGATGTAACTCCATTTGTTTATTTCTGCTTCCACTTTTTTGGACAGTGGTTTTTCCTTCTTGAAGATGCTTTTAGTCTCAATATCATGGAATGTTTTGCCTAAATTTTCTTCTAAATACCTTATAGTTTCAGGTCTAATGTCAAGGTCTGTAATCTACTTTGATTTGACATTTGTGCATAGTGTTAGATAGAGGTCAGAGTTTATATTTTTGCATGTGGCTGACCATCAACTAGCCATTTTTAATGGCATACTATAGGTGCCTTTCGTCCATAGAGTGGTGTGCTGTGGAATGGTAGGCTGTAACATCTCTTTTTAGTCATTAAAGTCCTGTGGATTCTGAGAATGAAAGCACCACTGGTCACCATGGTCTGAAAACCAAGGGATGTCCTAGATTAGACTTTATGTGCCTATGTTGTTAGTGAGGCATCTGGACATTCTGGGGTCTGTAGGCATTTTTGCAAGCTTCAGCAATGAAATAGAAATCTCTCTTTATTTTGCTTTACTTTCACTTTTTTCTGGGGATAATAGCAAGCAAAACCTGCTAGCTCCAGTAAGAAAAAAGAAAAATTAACATATGCCAAACCACACTGAACACAAAGTGCTGTGAGTCTATGTAGCTGCAGATTTCAATAAGACAGTGATGCATCACTGCAGACATCCTCTTGCTGTGCACAGCAAGTCAGTTTGAGGATTTTTCATCATCAAGCACCTACTTGCACTAGCACAATATGATGAAGACATATTAGTGTTGGCTAATGACTATATCTAAAGAGTCCTAGCTATCCTTTGATCAAGCAGCAGATGCATCACATTTTGTAAGTTATCTCTCACATATGTTATTGCATCATTTAAACTGTTCCCCTTGAGCTATGGAACAATAGATGAAATTATTACAAGCCTTTAAAATAAAAATCACCATTTCACAAGCTTTTTGGGTTCCTGGGATGTGATTTAAATAGATTTCCAAAAACAAACCATTAGTGGGCTCATTTGCTCTGGTTTATTTCAAGGGGTGGGTGCCTAATAAGTAATAAAACCTTTTGCTTCTCAAAGCAAGGCCCTAAACTTGTGTGGCTTTATTATGTCACCACACTGACTATTCACCTTTCAGTGAGATAATATCTTCACTTCTCTTGTGGTCATAACATGATGTGGCCCTTTCTTCCTATTATTGAAAAACATCTTATCTGTTTAATAAATTTCCCCCCAATAGTAGTTGATCCATATATTGCTATAAATTTCATGTGTTATGGGAAGAAATGAGTTTAAGATCTTCCCAAAATACTATCTTGGACTGTACCTCAAATTATACTACCTTTCTTACTATTACTCATTTATTTTCTATGCACCCTTGTATAATAAATGCATGTATTCTCATACACATGTGCCTTCATTTCTGACACTCCCTGGTGTTGGTATATCTTCCTTTCATTTTGGCATATAATACCTCCCAGGTTCTCCTAGAAGAGTTACACCACTTCTCCTCTAAAATTCTACTTGACAAAAATTTTACTTAAGCAAATAATTTAAAATATTATACTGTTTGCGTGTCTGGTATATTTTTGCCCATATACTGTTAGATAAAGGACAGAGAAGCAATGTTTGTCCATGGAATCATGATGAATGAACATGCTTGTATTGCAACCTACTAAAATTATACATGTGTCTTGGTGTTGTCAATTATTTAAAAATGTTTTGTAGAGTTTAGCATTGTAAACTTCATGGAAAGACCCCATATTAGTGAAAGAATATTATTAGACAAAGAAATAATTTAATTATAGTATAATACAAAAGGACTATGTGATTTAACTCAAGTTTTAAAAAAAATCAATGATAGATTTTTGAGATATCTAGTTTTGGCATTAGAGTAGTATCTGCACACAAATTAAAAGTACTCCTCTAAAATTATGTTTTGAAAAAAAATGAACCGATAATTATTTTATCAAAATTTAATATAACTACCAAGCAAAGTCATTGAGTTCTGGAATTTTCTTTGTGGACGGATTTTCAATGATAATCCAGTCTCTTTATTACTTTATTATAGATCTATTCAATTTTTTCATTTACTATTGGGTTAATCTCATATACCTGGAAGTGAATTTGTAATGCCTTCATGATATATTTTCTACTTAAAACGCATTTAAAAGTTAACATTAAATTAAATTATGTTGTGTTTTAATGCTATAATAAACTATCATCAAAAACCATGCATATAACAAAATTGCTGTGGTAGCACAGCAATAGAGTATTTGCCTTGCACGTGGCTGACCCAGGACTGGATTCAGTCCCCAGCATCCCATATAGTCCCCTGAGCCAGGAGCGATTTCTGAATGCAGAGCCAGGACTAACCTCTGAGCCCCATCACGTGTGCCCCCAACCCCCCCCCCCCCAAATTTATAACTTTTAAGTTTTAGATTTCTTGTGGGAAAGACCAAGCCTAGTAATGCTTAGGGTCTACCTGGGGCTCTGTGTTTGAGGGTCAATTCCAATAATGTTCAGAGCCCTGTTTTTTTTTTTTAAGTTTGCATGTAGTGCCCCAAATTGAACCTTAGTCTCCTATAAGCAAAGCAAAATTACCAGACCTATGTTCCATTTTCTAATTTATCATTTTTATGGTTAATTTATAATGCAATACAAAAATCACTGGAACTATATGGAAAATATCTTTCTGTTGAACTTCAGTTGATTTGTCTTACTTTTTATTTGGAATAGATAGACTTTCAGTAAAAATATAGTTTAAAGTAGGGTTGGCCAAATTTTTACAAAGAGTCAGCCTGCAAATATTTCAGGCTCTTTGTACTACATATAGTTTCTGCTGCTGCTCATTTTTATATAAGTCTTTACAGTTTTAAAAATACTTGTCCTGGATTTGGACAACTTTACAATTAGAAACTAAAACATGTTAACTAAAGAAAAACATAAGTGAAATATGACAATGGCAGATTTTGGTTGTGCTTTTATTAGTAAAGCCCAGTTTGAACTCCTAAATGCATAATACTTAAATACATAAAACTCTAAAAGTGAATTTTATACCTCAGAAGGCATTTCATAAGTCTCATTGTCAGGATCCATGGGCATATCTTCAAGGATTCCTTCCTGTGGGGCTCCTTCTTCACCCTAATATTTAAATGAGGAACATAAAAAGATTTGTAGCGGTTTTTATTTTTTTTAATTTTGCATAATTTGCATTTTTAATTTTTAAATTATTCATACAGAAATAATGGGAGTGCATTATCATTAAAGAAAAGCATATTGGTGAAAAGATGGGTGCTCAAACTTTGTAAATCTGAAACTCAATCCTGAACAACTTTGTAAGGTGACTCAATTAAAAAATGTAATGTGTGGGGCCAGTGAGGTGGCGGTAGAGGTAAGGTGTCTGCCTTGCAAGCGCTTGCCAAGGAAGGACCGTGGTTCGATTCCCCGGTGTCCCATATGGTCCCTCCAAGCCAGGAGCAATTTCTGAGCACTTAGCCGGGAGTAACCCCTGAGCATCAAATGGGTGTGGCCCCCCCAAAAATCAAAAAATATGTAATGTGGGGCCAGAGTGATAGCACATTAGTAGAGCTTTTCCTCACCCGCATCCAGAACAGATGTGGGTTCTATCCCAGGCATCCAATATTGTCTCCCAGCCAGGAGCAATTTCTGATTGCAGTACCGGAGTAACCTCTGAGTGCCACTGAATGTGTGCCCTTTCAAAAAAAATATATAATGTACTACCAAGACAGCTGAGGAGATAGTACAGCAAGAAGGATGCTTGTCTTGCATACGGGCTGAACTAAGTTTGATCCCTAGCATCCAATATGGTTCCTTGGCCCTGTCAAGAGTGATTCCTGAGAGTAGAGCCAAGAGTAAGTGCTAAGCACTGTTTAGTGTGACCCAAAAATAAAAAAATTAATAAATTTGTAATGCATTAGCAGGACATGAGACTGTTACTGATGAAATGAGAATCGAATTATTAAAGAAAATTTAGCATTTATAAATGTTGAAAATATTGTGACTATAAGTAATGTAGAATTAAGATGCAGTGCTAAGCAACTTAAAAGATGGATAGATAGTAACAGAGAAATAAGGTAGAATTAGAATTAAGATTATTTTATTTATATTGCTATATAGAACAATAGGAATAGGAAATGTAATATATTAAAGGGAAGAATTCTTAGATAACTCTTTACCCCAAAGTATAGGAATATAAGAACATAGAAGAAAATAAATAAAGGGGAAGTAAAAAGAGACAGTTTGAAAGAAAAAAAAGAGAATGGCATGAAGGGTAACAGGAGTCAAGGGGATTTGTGTAAATCAGTGGTATGGAGGAGTGGTATCATAAAGTCAACAACATGAAATACTGAAACTCAGACTTTTACAGTCAAAGTTAAAATTGTAACTGTCAAGGTGGCAGGTGAGGGGACTGAAGGGAAATTGGGTAGATGGAAAGTTAACAGTGGTCGTAGGATTGGTGTTGGACTATTGTGTGCCTAAAAGTCAATTATAAATAACTTTATAAATCATGGTACTTTAATAAATATTTTAAGAGAGCATGAAATCTGAGCAAATGACTAAATTTTTCCAAATATAAGAAAAGTATTTGGTAGCTAAATCCAGAAATGAATCCTCCAAAGGACAAACCAAAAGACAAATGACAAATCCAAAAGAGATAAATTAAGATTAAAAAGTCAAAGGCAATGGAAAAACTGTAAAATTAGCAACAAAATAAATCAATATGTCGCATAAAAGAAACTTCATAAGACTAGAAGTAAAGTTCTACTATAAGTCTTTCAGGTCTGAAAAGAATGGGCTTATATATACCTAAGGTGCCAAAGAAAAATTTATCAACCAAAAATTGTTCATTTGGGGATGTAGAAAGGTGAGAAGAGAATTTGGGAATATTGGTAGAGGGAAGCTGACTCTGGCAATGAGACTAGTACTGGAACAACTGTATATCTAAAACTCAACTATGAATAACTAATTATTGTTGCTTCAATAAAATAAAGAGAAATACATGCCAAATAAAGAAAGTCTTGGAAATTAACAGCATATTGTTAAAAACTAGTGGGTCAAAAAATAAGTTAAAGATCTTATCAAAATGAACAATCATGAAGATCTAACTAACTGAATGCATGGAATACAAGAAAGACAGGACTAAGAGAAAATATCATAGCAATACTGGATTATATAAGGAAACACAAGAGTAAGTTCAAATAAATAACAATCTCACAATTTGGGAAACAGAACACAAAGAAGGGATGAATGATCAAGAAAATAGAAGAAAAAGTTAAAATTAGAGTGAAAATAAAAGATATAGAAATCTAGGGGCCGGGCGGTGGCGCTAAAGGTAAGGTGCCTGCCTTGCCTGCGCTAGCCTTGGACGGACCGCGGTTCGATCCCCCGGTGTCCCATATGGTCCCCCAAGCCAGGAGCGACTTCTGAGCGCATAGCCAGGAGTAACCCCTGAGCAGCAAACGGGTGTGGCCCAAAAACCAAAAAAAAAAAAAAAAAGATATAGAAATCTATACAAACAATAAAAAAACTATATAAAATTGGATTTAATAAGGAGTTTGTTTTATAAAGAATAAGCAATAGAGAATTTATTAGCTAGACTCAGACTAAAAAGAGAAAATCAAAATAATCTGAATTAAAGATAAAAAGGAAGACACTGCAACAGACACCTAAGGAAAAAAAGAGATCCTGAGGGTTACTATGAACAACTCTATTTCATCAAGCTAGAGAATCTAGTACAAATCTAGTAGACCTCCCAGAAATATACAACCTGAACAAGTTATGAGTATAATTACAATGTATACTGGTGGACAGCAGACATAATTTAAAAAATTCTTATATTTAGGAAACCAAAAAAATGAAAATATGGTATCGATGCACATCAGTCAGAATTAATTGTCTCTATTAGAAGGATCTGAAAAGTGATCAATTCTCGCAAAAATATGATTTAAAAAAAAAGCAATCCTCATTCAGAGGTCTAGGAAATTATTGTAGTTTTACATATACTAAAAACAGTATGAAGATATTAAGTTGATTTTGTTTGTTTGATTGATTTTTGGGCCATACCCGGTGGCGCTTGGGAGTTACTCCTGGCTCTGTGCTCAGATATCACTCCTGGCAGACTCAGGGACCATAAGGAATGCTGGGGATTGAACTGGGTCTGTCATGGGTCAGCCTTGTGCAAGGCAAATGCCCGATCACTGTGCTATCACTCTGGCTTCCAAATTTTTTTTACTGTTACTATGATCCAGTCATTTCTACCTACTCAAGAACCTAACATCATGAATTTGAAGAACTATTTACTACAGCTACCATCTAGAAACAATCTAAGTGCCAAACAACAAAATAGTGGATAAAGAAATTGTGTTATACATATAAGATGAAATACTATTGAGCTCTAAGAAGATAAAAGTGGGGGGAAGGAGTACACAGGTCATCTAGGAACCCTTCTGTGACGTTGGCCAACTAGGCAGTCAGATCACTATTAGAGTTTATGGATATGATGCTGCTTGGACCCTGTGATGCTGGAAATTTCACAAGTCACTGGGACAGTGCTTAAGGCCTTCAAGGTCACAACTGTTTGTTCTCCACCATGTGGTTAGCAATCAAACAGAATAGGCCATATTCAAGGCTTCATCTTAACTCCTCTACTGCCTCTTGGACATAAAATTGATGAACTTTTGTGTTTTTCTACAAATTACATGGATCTAGAGGTGTACGTGAAATAAGTCAGCTGGAAGACTAGTACCAGAAAATTTTATTCACATGTGAATATAACTTAATAACTCAAGGAAATTGAGTTGACAATAAAAGAATGAAAAAAAATAATTCTAAGAACAAAACTGAGTCATCAATTGGGGGTGGGGATGGGAAAGAAGGATTGGATAAGAAAGAACCCAGGTACAGTAGTAGGGTACTGAAAATTTGATATGGGTGTACAATGTGTACCAAAAGTAATTTTCAATACATCAAAAATAATAAAAATTATAAAGGTATACTTATATCAAGCAAGTTGTTTAGAGATTGATAAAGCTGCACAGATAATATAGCAAGTAAGGTGCCCTGCATGCACTTTAGCTGGATTCAATCCCCATCACCCTGTTTGATCCCTAAACCTTCCAGGACTGAACCCTGAGTGCAGATCCAGGAGTAAGCCCTGAGCACAGTCAGGTGTCATCCAAAACAGCAACCAAAAAAATAGGTTTTGAGGTAAAAAACAATAAAAAAATTATTATCAAAGTTTTTGGTAATAGGAACAATCAAATTGATGAAAACATTATATGAATCACACTAAACAGCATGTAAGAAAGCTTTTCAGAATACAATTAAAATTATATCAAATATTTTTGCTTTTATTTACTTTTAGAGAACCAGTATTACAAATAATTTGATATTTGAAGGCATTCATACCACACTTAATCAATTAATATTCTGCTCATTTGAGTGCCTTTTGCCCTCTTAAATCTATCTTTAGCTTTTTCAGTCTTCCCAAGAAAGGAAAAGAAAGAAAGCCTACTATATTTGGCAGTTTGTAAAAAGCTTTAGAGTTAAAAAGAATATAAAATTAATTTCTGCTTCTGAGTTATTTTTAACTCATTCATCAGTACTATCTTCCAATCTAGTTTTAAATACATACATTAAAAATTAAAATGTAATTGATTTATATAGATCTAGAATCCATATGAAATAATTTTGAAAATGTCTTATTATAGAGCAAAGATGTAGAATTATACCTTACTCATTTTCCACTATCAACCTAACAAGCAAAAGTATAATTGTAATACTTATAGGAATACCATACAGGGCCGTAGCAATTGCACAGTGGTTTTGCCAACACAGGACGAACCCTGGTTTGAATCCCGTCATCCCATATGGTCCCCCAAAGCCTTCCAGGAGCGATTTCTGAGCACAGAGCCAGGAGTAACTCCTGAGCGCTACCAGGTGTGACCCAAAAACAAAACAAAACAAAAAACCAGACAATAAAGTACCAACAAATATGTCTCAACTAACTCATCTCATAGCAAAGCCACAATTGTCAGATATTTTTTCCTGGCATTTGGAAATAGAGTTAACTGCAAATATTAAACTGTTGAATATCTGTGAAAATCTTCAATTTCCATGTCTGAGGTGACATAGTATAAAAAGTGAACTGCATCTTCATATTGTACTCTTAATATTGTCATTACACATAAGTGTAAGGTTTCAAACTAATAACATTAATTTGAGATAATACTATTCGAAACTATTAAGACTCTTTGGATTTTTTGCACCTTAAATCACTCCCAATCTATATAGTTGCTTTGATTATCTTTTGGTAATATTATTTGAAGGGGCCATGTCAGGCATTTGACAAAAAGTACCTCAATTTGATATTTTGTGATATCTTTTCATTACTATGTATATACATTTTTGTTCTGGGGCCACACCTGGTGATGCTCAGGGGTTACTCAGAAATCGCTTTTGGCTTGGGGGACCATATGATGCCAGGGATTGAACCGAGTGATCCAGCCTAAAGGGCGGGCTAGCCTGCCATTCCCAGTGCTACAACCGGAAGCCATTTTCACCTGCCTCAAGTGGAGCAGGGGAGCCGGGTAACAAGGTAGTTCCCATCCCCGGGGCCTCTAAGCAGCCATTGGGTCCCCCATTTCAATCCAGACCTGCTCACTCACGTGGATTCAAAGGGGGGCTGGGAAAACTAGTCAGTGACCCCACACCCCAGGTGGGACAGGGTCACCTAGGCAGCCTTACCAAAGAGCTTCTCCCTCCTCATCAGTTCTTTTTTCCCCAACTGTTGTTAGTCTCCATGATATTATAATGCTCATAATGCCTCTAGGAAAGAAAACAGGATGTGCAAAATCCGCAGGATAATAATGCACAGTATATACTCCCTATACAGTGCTCATCACCATATCACATATTCACTAGACTGCTCTATACATAATCTATCCCAGGTAGAGTTTCCCAGGTAAAGATTTCCCTCATCAAACAGGATAGGATCAGTTAATGGAAAACCTTTGCTGGCTTTAATTATTTCTCCTTTTTCTCTCCTTTTTCTTTTTCTTTTTTTCTTTATATTTTTATGTACCATTCTATCTGAATCTGCTTTTTAACTATTACCCATGAATCAATCATATATGAGCATATATATTTGCCATACCAATGGCTGTCTAATGTTCATCTGTAATAGATAAATCAACTTCATGGTATAGTCAACCCATACAGTGCTTATTACCATGTCACTTTGTTATTTAGACTTAAAAACTAAGATTGTTCTTATGAACGCTCCAATACAACTTAAGCTATAAAGACTTTTCTTCAATATAATTTAACCTCACCAAACATGATCAGCCTAATGGGGGGGGGGGGCGATGGGTGGGAAGGAAAACCTTCTACAGAGCACTTGCCAGCTTGACTTTCTTTTCTTTTTCTTTCTTTATCCCTTCTCTTTAAGTGTTCTGTCCCATATCACCTGGGAAAGCTTTTCAAATGTTACACACAAATCTATCCTCTGGCTCAGGGGTCCTCAAACTTTTAAACAGGGGGCCAGTTCACTGTCCCCCAGACCATCGGGGGGTCTGACTATAGTAAAAACAAAACTTATGAACGAATTCCTATGCACACTGCATATATCTTATTTTGCAATGAATAAACAAAACTGATACAAATACAATATGTGGCCCACAGGCCATAGTTTGAGGACCACTGCGTCTGGCTGCTGATGTCGGCACATGAGAGTATGTATGTATCATACCAATATTAGTCTAATATTTGCCTGCAATAGATATATTGTCTATGTAGTATAATGTTCTTCCCTGTATCATAGATAATCCTTCCTCCCCCTTTTCTCTCTATTTTTTGGCTCACTATCTTATAACCCTTTTCAAGCCCTTCTTTTTATTTTTCCACATTTAACCATTATTTTAATCTCAGTCCTTAACTCCTCACAAAGAACAACATTCTCCCCAGCCCAGCCAGATGCCAACCAGCACCCAAATTTCAAAGATAGATTCTCAGCATGAGAAGAAACTGACAGTCTGTTGTTATTGAGTTGCTCTTGGTGGGCCCTCTTCCTTCATTTCCTTTCACCATGGACTATTGCTTGCTACCAGATTTGGTTCCTGAGAAATCCCCCACTTGAGAACACTTCCTGATATGGGACTGTTGGAAGCCATTTTCCCTAGACTCCACAAAACCAAATCACAGGGTAAAGCTGTGCCCCGGATCTTACCCCTTCTCCACCTATCTCAAAAGATACAAAGAGAACATATACATTTCCTTTGAATATTTCTTTTAGATACACTCCTTTAATAGACATAACTTATCAAATATCTTATGTAGCGGCAACTTTCTCTACCCTTGGGATCCGTTCACTATGAAATAGTAGTAGACAAGTCTCTGTTCAGAGTTCATGTAAGCAAAAGGTCCTGGGAAGTTTTGGTCTTGACATCTCAGCCCCCCCCACACACACTAGTATTACCTTCTGGCATTGTCCCTTTTTGCATAGCACATTAAAATGGGAAAAATTACAGATTCAAACAAGTTCATATCTAGTAAAGATAGGAACACACAAATTTTTATACTGCAGTGGGACTTTATACCCTTGACTTAGTGACTTGCCCTAGACTCAAAGTTGACTGGACAATGATCATTCACCCCTGAACCTTGGATACCACCTTGGATAAACACCAGGAACAAATTCTACAAAGAAAGGCCCCACCACTGTCATGTCACTGACTTACTCCAAAGACAGTTCCTACGTCACCCTGCCAACTGAGCAACAGCAACAGTGTGCTTTTAGGACAGGATTCTCTGAAATGCGTGAGATGGAACCAGAAGGCACTACACAACAATTGGACTTGGACATAGCTCCTATACAGAAACCAGGATCTATAACTGCAGTACCCGACAACAACAATTGCTATGGTGAAAAGCTGACCACCAAGAATGACTACAGGGTTGGAACACCTAATATGCTTGGAGCTTTGATTGGTCTTATGCCAAAATACCTCGAGGGTAAGATCTCCCTGTTTTTTAGGCCAAAGTTCTTTCCTTTCAATCCCTTCCCTATTTTGCTGTACCTATGCAAACGACACCTGCCACTCACACACATTTTTTAGTGTATCTCCCATCTCTAAAGAAAAAAGGGGTGGAGTGTACTAAACCTTCGAATATGGTATTAGAGACTTTATTGGTGATTCAATAATTTCCACAAATAAAACCACTAATGAACTCTCTACCCTTCTTTTTCCATCTTTTAATTCTCTATTTTCTTGCTATGTTTGAATAACTTCACTTTCCATCATTCTGAAACAAATGTTTTATGACCAGTTATGACAACTATGGAATTTATTTTCTTTTAATCAATTAAAAATATTAATTGAAAAACTGCTGTAACTCTTAAGGATGATTCTTTGTATGTATTTTTTTGTCTTGCTGCTTTCAGTATTTTATCTCAATCTGTATTTTCATCAATGTGATTCTGATGTGACTTACGGTGCTTTTATTGGGATCTCTTTCAGCTGATACTCTTGGTCATCCAGGGTGTGAGTGCATGCATATTTCAATTTGGAGAATTTCCCAGCAATAATGTCTTTGACTGTTGCTTCTTCATTGGGTTTTTCTTCCTACATCTTGGCACCCCAATGCTTCTTATGTTGTTCTTGTTGAGTTATCTCAAGGGTCTATTGTATGTTCACTCATTCGAGATATTTTTAAAATTTTTTGTTCATGTATTTTAAATCTCTTTCAACTTCTATTTTATAAAGGTGCTATGCAGTTCATCTTCCACTCATTGATATTGTCCTCATCAGTTATCTTCTGGTGAGGTCTGTGAGTTTTTCACTTTGCTTACCAATTTTTTTCAGACCGGTTGTTTCAGTTTGAAGTTTTCTTATTTCTACTCTCATATCCTCTTGAGTCTTATTGGCTGTTCGTTCCACTTTTCCATGGTTTCTTTGAGTTATTTGAACAGTTTTTACATTTCCTCTCTAATGCTCTTCTCAAAAAGATTATATAGGTGGCTGGTATTAACTGAGTCCTTGGATCTACTATCTTCTTTCACAACGTGAGGTAGGAGTTCTGTGTAGTCTTCCACTGTGATCTTTGCTTGTGTTGCTGGTTTTTGGGGTGTTTTTTTGGGGGGGATTGGGCCACACCCATTGATGCTCAGAGGTTACTCCTGGCTATGGGCTCAGATATTGTTCCTGGCTTGGGGGGACCATATGGGACACCCAGGGATCAAACCGCAGTCCATCCTAGGCTAGCGCTTGCAAAGCAGATGCCTTAGCCCTAGTGCCACCACTCTGACCCCTGTGTTGCTGTTTTTTTTTTTTTTTAATGTGCTGTAAGTAGCTTTCCTTGCCTAGAAGAATGTGCAATTGTGGAGCAATACATAACAGCTACGCTCTTCTCTTGGTGCACTAGCTTGAATTCACAATGGGCCTTTTGTTTCCCAAAGACATGCTATCACCACAATTGTTTGTTTCTGGTCTTGCCTGTCAAAAGGCCAACTTTACTTTGGGTTAAGGAGTCTTAGTTAGAAATGTAGGCGGGGCTCATGGCCCTGTCTAGGTCACACGGAGGGGGGGGTTCTGGTTGGGTGAAAGGATGTCTACAAGCAGAGTGGCTCTTTTGCTTTAAGTAATGATGGCAGTCCCATAGCCTATAAAATCACCCCATGCACTATATCTCCAATCCCAGGTGAATGAGTCTGAAGCATGAAATAATTTAGACCAGGCTGAAACACATGTAGTCTGGCAATATACTACCTCATATGGAAAGCCAGTTGCATGCCTAATGATCATTATTATTGAGTAAAGAGACCACCCTCAGGTGGAGGAGTAAGGACAGATAACTCAGGCTATCCTAAGCCAGCTCTGCCCAAGTTTGCATGTAAGACAATATCTGTTTTGGGGTAGAACCAAATGGTAAACAAATAGATAAAAAGAAACCAAGGATGATCTTTGTTTTGGGTGAAACCAAGTTGTAAAACAGATACAAAGAAACCAGAGATGATCTTTGTTTGAGGTAAAATAAGGTATAATCTAACTATAGCCTCTTCTCTCAACATTGCTGCTGCCCTCTGTATGGTCAAATTGTGTGGCCATTCTGCTGCTCTTAGCCTTTCCCCTGCTCACTCTCTTGGCTCTAATATCTGTATCCCATAAGCTCTGTATGCAATTGGGTCTGAGCTGCATAAGCAGCGCTGAGTTACTCCATCTAGCAACAACAATAATTCTTTCCAACCTCACTGTCATCTCTTACTGGCATCTTACACCTGTATAGTTAAATCGCGGGCTTTTCCTCTGCTCTTTTTATTGAAGCAGATGTTTGAGCTGTTACTGCAGTTTTGAGCCCTGCCACCAGGCAGTGGCAACATAGCTTCCTGGCTTCACTGTAGTTTTGTAGGTGACATCTCACAGCCACCACTCCCAGAATGACCATATTGTGGAGCCTTTCCCCTGCTCACTCCCTTGCACTAATGTCCTTGTCCCATGAGCATGGCTATATAGATGGACCTATTCCACACCCAACACTTCCCTGCCCCATCACAGTACCAAGTTAGGGAGCTACTCACTGCCATTCTTGTCTTTGGGAACACTGCCGTATAGCTGCTTCAGCATGCTTTTGTTGCTTGATGCTGGCCCTCCCCTCACCATGTTTTTTTATTTATTTATTTTTATTTTATTTTCTTAAAAGCTTAATTTTCAATCTGGTGATTGGTCTTTGTTCCTTCTTCTAGAGTCTAGTGCCCCATTGATGGACTTGGGAGTTTGGGAAATTTTATGGTCCAGATAGCTCAGGACAAGCTACTCTCTTCATCACTAGGCTCCTCTGTGCTACTACAACTGCTACAACTCTGTGGGTAATGGGTTTCCCTTAAGTTGCAGAAGCTTCTCATTTTAAAGTAGTCCCATTTGTTTATCTTTGCTTCTACTTGCTTGGACAATGGTGTTCCTTGTAGATGCCTTTAGGCTCAATGTCATGGACTGCTCTGCCTACATTTTCCTCTGTGTATCTATGGTTTCAGTCTATGATTTCCTTGGTGTATCTTATGGTTTCAGGCTACCAAGTCCTTAATCCATTTTCACTTTTGTGCATTAAAGAGGCATTAGAGAGAGGACATTTTTTTTGCATGTAATTGACCAGTTTTCCCAACACCACTTTCTGATGAGGTGTTCCTTATTCTACTTCATATTTCTTGCCCCTTCTCAAAGAATAATTGATCAAATACTAAGGTCTAGTATCAGAATAGTCAAATATATTTCACTGATATGTCTTTCTTTATTTCAGTATATGATGTTTCTTTTGTTTTGTTACATTTCCATTATTTTAATTTTTAAATAAAAATGTATTGAATCACCACAAGATCAGTATATGCTGTTTTAATGACTACTGTATTATAGAACAATTTAAAGTTGGGGAAAGTGATGCCTCCTATTTTCTTTTTTTCCCATAGATTATAAGCTTTTATTTTATTGGAAATAATAAATGTTTACAATGCAAAAACTGACAGCCTATTTATTTTACCCTATCATGAATCTACTAAAACCCTAACTAGAACTTTCTGTTTTAGTAAATATAAAATGAATTCAATGCATAACATTTATATTTATTCCTAACAATGTCTTTAATGTTGTCTATCAGAAATAGATAATATATTTGTCAGTAACATATTGTTCATTCCTGTTCTCTATGACTCTGAAGGTTTCTGAAATATCTTGATTTCTGTTATCAACAAGTGTATTGGTCTCCATAGTTTGAGGACCACTGGACTATAGACCTTATCTCCTTATCTTATACTGGAAAATATTAATTGCTATTGCACTGTAACTATAAGTCCAAACTACAAACATTTACACATACACACCTTTAAATACCACCACTGCAACATAATTATAGGCATTAATAAAATAAATATTTTACATGAAATCTACATATACAGATAAAGGTCATCTTGAAGTCAGAGAGTATAATTTACAAAGAGCTTGCTTTGCAAGTAGCTAACCCTGGTTCAATCCCCAGCATTTCAGGTGATCATTTGAGCAGTGACAGGATAGATCCTTGAGCACAGAGCCAAGAGTAAGGTCTAAGACTGTCAGGTGTGGTCTGAAAATATAAACAAATAAAAGTACTTCCTGGGTGGAAAAGCTAATACAGGGTGAAGGTACATGTCTTGAATGCATCTCTCTTATTTTGATTCTTGTTACAAGGCTCCCCAAGGGTCCCTTACTATAATCTGGAGTACCCAAACACTACTGTGGTGGTTTAGAGATCCCTGGAATCAAAACGGCTTGAATATCATTGCATCTTACACACACACACACACACACACACACACACACACACACACACACACACACACGCTTCCCACCCCAAAACCGAATCATTCCTGTCCATCGTTCCCTTCATCCCCTAGATATATTTGAACATCAAGGAGTTCACTGGGGTCCTTAAAGCAAGTACAGAAAACATCATGATCTACTCATATTTTTACATTAAAAGAAAGATATATATGAGGTCTGGAGTGATATTATAGCAGGTAGGAAGCTTATCGTGCATTGCTGACCCAAGTTTAATCCCTGTACTCCATAAAGTTCCTCAGCCCACAGGAATAAGCCCAGAGGATAGAAGACTGTGCACAGAACCAAATAAATAAAAGAATAAAGAAGCTACTTTACAGAAAGGACAGTATCATTTAGTACAAGACCACAGATTAGGGAAGTGTAGCTATTCTCAATATACATAATATGATCAGACTATGAATAGTCTGCATGATAACTTCTCTTTGTAAAAATCAAGCTTCCAAAACA
This sequence comes from Suncus etruscus, assembly GCF_024139225.1. Classification (NCBI taxonomy): domain Eukaryota; kingdom Metazoa; phylum Chordata; class Mammalia; order Eulipotyphla; family Soricidae; genus Suncus; species Suncus etruscus. The sequence goes on from NC_064863.1 coordinate 78,969,875, forward strand.
GATCTTTACCAGCTTTTATAAAACACGCTTTTACTGTCTAAATGTGCAACTTAGATCTTCAGTTTTATGCTTCTCTTAACACAGGATAGTATGTATTGGCCAACAATATTAAAAATAAGATTGGCACGACTGAATTTTGATCATATTCCAAACAAAAATAAGTTCCATAAAGCATTTAAAAATAAATCTACACAACCTTTAATTCTGCAACTGACATTTATACTCCCACTATTGGCTCTTCAGTCATCTACACTAAGCACTCTCCTCTGGACTTCTTCCTAAACGTCAGTGTTATTTCTGGCAGGTAGACAAGTGCCTTGGTTAATGTGAACACAATTGAAGCACACATTTGTAGTACCCAGGAGAAAAGGCTGTCAAATCAGGGAAGTAACTAAGGACAAATGCCAGTGAGCTGAAAACTTAACATCTAGGCATTTGTATACTTATTATCTAATTTATATTCATTCATAAAATTGGTCTTTGAAAATACAGTTCCAGTTCTGATTATAAATAATGCTATCTCTACTTCATACAAAATAGCACTAGGACAATGTCACAAAGGGTGATTTAGAATTGAGAGCTCAGTCTCTAAGGAGGATTGATACACTATCTACAGTCATACCAAGGAGAAAGTATCATTTCAGAAAACATTGACATTCTTAAAGTCAAGGGAGGACTGAAGAGATTAAAAAAGGTCTTGAACCAGGGTGCGTGATGAAAATATGCCCTGGATCCCACCCCCCACAAGAATATCTCAAAAGACAATAGGGAAGCCTATATTTCTCTTATAAGTTTAAAAACTATATGATACTACCTCTTAACCTGTTTATTCCCAAATGTAATATAGTCTCCTGCATCACTTTGTTCCCTTAATATTTGGGGGGGGTTTCACATCTCGCAGCGCTCAGGGGTTCCTCTTGAGCTCAGAAATCGCTCCTGGGAGGCTCAGGAGACCATATGGGATGCCAGGACCCAAACCACCATCCTTCTGCATGCAAGACAAACACCCTACTTTCATGATATCTCTCTGGCCCCCACTTAATATTTTTAAACTTATTTTTATTTATTTTTTCCTTTATATTTTTTGTGAGTATATATATATATATATATATATATATATATATATATATATATATATATATATATATATATATATATATATATTGTCTTGGTTCTGTTTCTTTTCTTCCTTAACTACACCTGTTTTGGTTCTGCTTGATACAAAATCCTACAAGAAAAAGGCTTGCTTGGAATAATAGCTAAAGTCAAAACCAGGGCACAGAATGATGGAGCCTGACACTCTCACCCCCAAATGCACAGCAATATAATATAGCACTATTTTTCTTGCAAAGGCATACTAAAATTTTATGTATAGAAACAAGCTCTTATCTACTAGGGATAAGAACTCATACACTTTACAATACAGGCCCACCTCCCATCTTAAAAATATGTCATGTGGTCCCAATTTAAATTTTAGGTGATTAGACAATGACCTCCAACCCAAACCCTAGATCTCAGACATAGAACCGACACAGTTTTCTGCAACAGCTCTAGGAACCAATCTCCCTCTGGGGCATTCTTACTGCTGCTCTGACACTAACATTCGCCGGTTTTAATATGACATCCTGACAATGAGGAAATGGCAACAACTTGGTCTAAGAGCAAGTTGTCTGACCTCACTTCCTAATAGTAAGATGGAATCAGAAGATATGTCATCCTTTAATTTGTACAAAAGTCAAGTTCTCTATCTACAGAAGACTGACTGTGATACCCATGACTGGGCAGAATTTATCCTGGGACCAATAAAAAAAGACCCTAGTCTAGGCCTGTGCAACAACCAAAAGCTCTAATACCTGAGGTCTGACTGAGACTACTGCAACCGAGCAGATCTTCTGGAAACATAATAAAAGAATATCCTAGGTTTCATCCTAGGATCTGGGCAAAAACCAAGACCACCGACTACAGAAAACTGATTGAAACAAGAGTGATGAAATAGACCTCCTAGAACCATAAAGAAAGACTCCATCCTAGGCTCTATCCTTTGACCTGTGCAAATACCAAGATCTCTAGCTACAGAGGACTGATTTTATCATCCACGATGGAGCAGAACACCACAAAATGACCTAGGGGAGAGTAAAAGAACATGTACGGAGCCTGTAGATATTCCCATGACAGTATACTTCAAGGGCTGAGAAACCCTGTGTCTCTTAGGCAATGGAAATTCCCTTTCTAATCTCCCCAATATTTACTGTGCCAATGTGCAAGGAGAAAAAAAAAGCACAAATAAATTTTTGGGCAGGTTTTATTATTGTTGTTTGTTGTTTTTTCTTTCATTTTTTTTGTACTTTGTTTGGTTTTTATTTCAGGACCATGTTTGTGTGGTTATTGTCTTTATTAATGTGGTGCTTTTTGAGGTTTTGTTTGATATTTTTGTATTGTTATGTTTTTCTTTCTTTTTTCCTTTCTTCTATTAAATTGATATTTATAGCCTCTAGAAGGACTCCTCCCATTTTTTGCTTGTTTGATTTTTGCCCCATTTTACTTATTTTTTCCCCTTCTTTCAAACAGAACCACATAACTTGAACCATCTTGTTCTGCCTCACAAATGGAGGGGCAAATAATGGAGGGTACCTACACCAAACAGTCATATGAACATTAAGTATAAATAAAAAAAAATGATCAGACTTTAACACCAAATCCAAAGTCAACAACAACAACAATAAAATCAAGACCCAATCTACAACATGCTATACACAGAGGGGACCACTTATACTAGCAGCCCGGGGGATAAAGGAGAGGGATATGGGATGCATGCTGGGAACAGAGGTGGAGGGAGGACAACATTGGTGGTGGGAATGCCCCTGATTTAATGTCACTATGTACCTAAAATTACTGTGAAAGATTTGTAATCACTTTGTTCAAAATAAAAATTTAATTAAAAAAGGTCTTGAATATAAGCTGATTTTAAACAAACATACAACTTAAATGGTTGGTTTTAAAGTCCTGAAAATCACCCGAAGTCTTCAGTCTTTAACTTATTGTAGTGAGCAAAAACTGAATATTAGGTGGTCCATAAATTGTGAAATGAAGAAAATGAGAAATTCTACTAACAGATTTTAATATTTATAAATATGACGGCTCAATGTTTTCACCAAAACAAGACCTCTAAATGACAATTATCTTTACAAAGCATATTAACTAATAACAACTTACTTTTCCTTATCAATAATAATAAATATTATTTATTATTATTATCTTGAAAGCTTTCATTTTTTAAGCCATATTTCTTTCTTTCAAAAGGTTCAAATAGTTCTCTATTAGATTTTTATTCGGCCTCTTATTTTAAAATGTTATAAAAAGTGGTTTACTGCTTTTTTCCTGCAGAGCCAGTCTAGAGACACCAAGGACCATAATCCCTCCAGGACCCACACCCAGTAAGATCTCCCCACCCAACGAATGTGGGGTTGATTCCTGCATTGTGATTGGGCACCCAGAGACTTAAAAGGGACAGCAGCCATGCTCTCTGCCCTTTTCCTGCTGAGCCAGCCTAGAGACACCAAGGACCATAATCCCTCCAGGACCCACACCCAAGAAGCACCCGTGGCCGCACTTATCTTTTAACCCCTGAATTCCATTTCTCCACATTGTAAGAAGCAATCTACAGCCTTACCAATGAAGAAATTTTGCAGAACACCCCATGTTTAAAGAAATCAAGATGGCTGCTCTGATAATCTAAAAAGTAGGAAATAGCTAGGTATCCTCTCAAATAAGAAGTTTAGATTAAAATTATGAAAGATGTTCAGGGAGCTGTAAAAAAGCATTGATAGACTTGACTGGAGCACAGTTAAGCATCAAGAGGATTTGACTACTGAAATTAGAATTTTCACACTGAAATAACAGGTCTGAAAAACTGAACTTATGCAACTCTTGCCAGCAAGAGGCTTTCTCCCTATCCTGTGGAGTGCTGGGAGGCTTGGCAGGCCCCACAGCTGTCCCCCTCTTTATCCCCTGACTCCAGGCCTTACCTGGGTGCCATCTCAGATGGCCAGAAGTGGGTTCAAGTGGACTCTTAGGGATCCTCAGGCTTTCTCCTCCCTTTGTATTCCAGGGGGGGACGTGCATGGGGAGGAGGGCGGCCAGATATCTTGCTTCCAGTTTCCTCTTTGATTCTAGAGGCCAGCTCTTTCCAGGTATGGGGTTTGGGGAAGCCCCATGCCGGAGGCCTTCTCCCTGGCCTGGGGAGTGCTGGGAGGCTTGGCAGGCCCCCAGCTGTCCCCTCATGTCCCCCTGGACTCCAGGCCTTCCTTGGGTGCCGGCTCAGATGGCCAGAAGTGGGTTCAAGTAGATCCTTAGGGGTTCTCAGGCTTCCCCCATCTCTCCATACTCCAGGGGGGAGGTGCATGAGGAGGAGGTTGGGCAGATATCTGGCTTCCAGTTCCTCTTTGATTCTGGAGGCCAGCTCTTGCCAGGCATGGGGTTTTGGAAGGCCCCATGACGGAGGCCCTCTCTCTAGCCTGGGGAGTGCAGAGAGGCTTGGCAGGCCCTCAGCCATTCTTGTCTTTTTCTCCTGACTCCAGGCCTAACCTGGGTGCCAGCTCAGATGGCCAGAAGTGGGTTCAAGTGGACTCTTTGGGGTCCTTAGGCTTTCCCCCTCCCTCCGTACTCCAGGGGGTAGGTGCATGGGGAGGAGGCTGGGCAGATATCTGGCTTCCAGTTTCCTCTTTGATTCTGGAGACCAGCTCTTTCCAGGTATGAGGTTTGGGGAAGCCCTATGCCGGAGGCCCTCTCCCTAGCCTGGGGAGTGCTGGGAGGGTTGGCAGGCCCCCAGTCGTCCTTGTCTTTTTCCCCTGACTCCAGGCCTAACATGGGTGCCAGCTCAGATGGCCAGAAGTGGGTTCAGGTGAACTCTTTGGGAGTCCTCAGGCTTTCTCCTCCCTTTGTATTCCAGGGGGGGACGTGCATGGGAGGAGGCTGGGCAGATATCTGACTTCCAGTTTCCTCTTTGATTCTAGAGGCCAGCTCATGCCAGGTATGCAGTTTGGGGAGGCCCCATGCTGGAGGCCTTCTCCCTAGCCTGGGGAGTGCTGGGAGGCTTGGCAGGCCCCCAGCAGTCCCCCTCTTTTTTCCCTGAACTCCAGGCCCTCCCTGGGTGCCGGCCCAGATGGCCAGAAGTGGGTTCAGGTGAATTCTTAGGGGTTTTCAGTCTTCCCTCCTTCCACACTCCAGGGGGGAGGTGCATGAGGAGGAGGGCGGGCAAATATCTGGCTTCCGGTTTTCCCTTTGATTCTGGAGGTCAGCTCTTCCCAGGTATGGGGTTTGGGGAGTCCACATGCTGGAGGCCTTTTCCCTAGCCTGGGGATGCTTGGCAGGCCCCCATCCATCCCCCTCTTTTTCCCCTGGACTCCAGGCCTTACCTGGGCATCGGTCCAGGTGGGCTCTATAGGGATCATCAGGCCTTCCCCCTACTTCTCCCTACAGTAATGGGAATGTGCTTTAAAAGGAGGGTAGGTCGTTCTAGCACTGGTTTATGTTGGGACAGTCACTAGAAATTTTTTCTCCTTGGTCTCCTATTGATAGTATTGTATGCATATAGTTTATTATGCATAATATTCAACTTGTATTGTGACCTTGATACTGCCCTACAAAGCTCATATCTAATTTTTTGCTGCCTCAGTCCCAACCCTTATTTCCCTCATCTTCCCATGTAGATGCAGCTCATGACATGAAGCTCAACACATAGAATAATGAGTGCAATCAGAGAAATAACTACACTGAAAACTATCATAACAATGTGAATGAATAAGGGAAATAGAAAGCCTGTCTTGAGTATAGGTGTGGGTGGGGTGGGGAAGAGGGAGATCTGGGAAATTGGTGGTGGAAATCTTGCACTGGTGAAGGGTGGTGTTCTTTATATGACTGTTATCATACAACTACAATCATATTTGTAATCACGGTGTTTAAATAAAGATAATTTAAAAAAGTGGTTTACTATATTAAGACCATACAACTTACTATATACAGTGTTTGATTTTCCAAGATTCATCTAACACTAACCTTATGAAATACAAACAACAGAAATAAAAGACTTGTACAATAAAATATCTAAGCCAAAATAAGTCAAACTTCATACCAGTTTTTGTTTTCATAAAACCTTCCTATTATAATTATCTGAAGTCCTTGGCTAGACAATCATTAAGGGACTCTTTCAATAATCCGTTTTATCTACATAGATCAGCACATTAATTAAGAGAGGATCACTGGAGTCAGTTTGGTGTTCTACACCTTTAAATACTTTTGTCATTTTAGAAGAGAAAAAATAAATTAGAAAAAAATTGGCTTTCTTAAAAATGTTGCTTCTCAGCCAAAGTTTCTGCTATACAGAAATACTCAAGTCTGGAATATGACAATCTCATTTGTGTACAATTTTCAAAAGTAATTTTACACAATACATTTTACATATATTTTATAACTTGTAAAATACTTACGGTATCTAATTGGATTCCACCGAGTTAATAGGTAAAAAACAAAGCAAAAAAAATCAAGTGGTTGGCTGTGATTAGGATGCTAAATTTATATTTACACTATTCACAATTTTAAAGTGTGAAAGCTTAGTGAGAGAAGTAGCAAACTGATCATTGATTAGGCCAAAAGCTGTAGAAATCTAGAGACCAGTCTTCCTGAGAATTTGATGAGGACATCTAGCTTTTGGTTGATTGGTCAGCCAAAATGCTTTTCACTCTCACTCTAAATTTCAGATGGATAATACATATTATATTCATTAAAGTAAAAATTTAAAGCAAGCAAACAGTTATAAGATTTCTTGCTGGGGGTGGACTGGGCTGTAGGAACATGGTCAGCAATAGAGTACCTTCCTTGATGTGTGTAAATCTGGCACTGAAGAATAAAACAAAATATGCTTCAGTTTCCTGATCAATGTTCTTAATATCCTTTTCTAAAAGGCTAGCTTAGCTCACTTGTCTACTACAAGAGAAGTGATGTGAATAGAGTAACCTGAAAATTCTTACCACCATATCTTAAGATATCAGAATAGTAATTGGACCTAGGAAGTGCTTTGTGAAGAGTCATAGAATCTTTGTTCCTCTTATTTAAAAAATCTCATATTGTTAGAGTGAATTCTTCTCTTCCATAAACTACTTAAATGCTATCCCAAAGGGTCCAATTCAGCAAAAATACTGTTTTAGTGTTCTTGTTATAGGTGTATACTTTGTATGAATTATAAATATTTAGAAGGAAATATATTATATCCACAGTTTTCTCCTATAGTTCTTGGCCTAGTTCATAGCTAATATAATCGAGGTAAAACATGAGGAAATGAATAAATGTAGAAATCAATAGAAAAACAAAAATCAAGTTACAAAAAAGTAAACGTCAAGGGATTCAGACCCACGTAAAAAGTAAGGCATTATAAATTAGAGAAATTTGTCATATCATAGGCCGAAATAAAACTATTCGATACTGATTGTTATAGCACAGCTTGTTTTTTTATTTATCTACTTTTTGTGTATATCTAGTTAGAGTCTAAAGTAGCTACTTAGCACCATTGGATGTGGCCCCTCCACAAAGTTGAAATATAATGTGATTATTACAATGTGCTCCATTCTCTTTCTAGAGTATACAACTTATCTAGAATCAGTTGATAAGTCTCCCAGCATGCTTTGTTTAGTTTAGTATACACATTTACAGACACACTTGGGAATTTTTAAGGTCGATGTGATGTTTCTAGTGTTCCTAAAAGTTTCATAGTATGAACTCATGAGAAAACTAAAATAACTTTGTATGAAGGAAAGGGTTATTTTATGCCTTGAAATCATTTTTAACAGGGTCAATCAACCATGATCATTTTACTGGTTAACAGAGAGCACCTGAGTCAAATTTTATGATTAACTACTTGGTTGCCATGGTTTTACTGCTGCTGTTATTTTTGGTTCTAGAGGCAGATATCAAAGACTCATATAAATCACACATTCTGCCAGACAATTAACAATTAACTATTTGGAAAATACCACATTCCTTAATGCTTTCAGAGACAGCATGCATCCTATTCCAAGCATCTCTTCTAAAGAGAACAGATACAATAAAATATAACAAGGCTAGAGACTTCCCATCAATCAAATGACCTTAAGAGGACAGAAATTAAGGAACTAAAATAATGGTTGAGTCTGACATTAAGAAAATACTGGGGGCTGGAGAGATAGCATGACGCTAACATGTTGGCCTTGCATGCAGAAGGATAGTGGTTCAAACCCTGGCATCCCACATGGTCCCCCGAGCCTTCCAGGAGCGATATCTGAGCATAGAGCCAGGAGTAACCCCTGAGTGCTGCTGAGTGTGACCCTAAAACCAAATAAATAAATAAATAAATAAATAAATAAATAAATAAATAAATAAATAAAATAAAATACTGGGAGTGTGCCTGCTCTATTTCCTGTTCAAATGCTTTTTATATAGAAAAAAACTATCTGTTCCTACATAAAAATGAGAATAACTCCCTAGACAACAACTCCCCTATTTCTCTCTCATCTACAAATAAACCCAAGGAGATTAATTATTTTTTGTTGCAGGAAGAAACATAAACTATTGCATCCCCTATCAAAATAGTATAAGATAAGTATAAAACTTATGAAGGAGAAGGAATTTATTTGGAGGATATTTTACTAAGCCAAAATAAATTGGTATTTGACGTTGAAGTAGAATTTTTAAATAAGGAGCAAAAAATTATCGCAATATCAGACAAATTATTTGAAGAATTTTACATAAACTGAACAATACTAATTAATTAATTAACTCATACCATGCTCTGAGGACTGAAGTATCTTCAACGAATAAATTATTATAATGCTACAGGCAAACACAAACAAAAAGGCACAACGTGAATGGACTTTCTATTGCATGGTCTAACTAGTGATGCTTAAGGAGCTCAGAGACCCTACCTGTGATATTCTACCAAGCCAGCAGCTTGTTCACTACCAGGGTTAAGGAAGTTATGCTATTTAGGCTCTGTGATAATAGCCAATGGATGCTTATGGCTGTTGATGTGAACATTTTTAAGTAGTTGTATAATTTTTAAATAGGGTAGTAATTTTAAAAAATGTAATTTTTTAAAAAAAATTTATATTTTAAAAATTTAATTAAAAATTTTTTCCCTGAAAATAAAAGCTAAATCCCAAATAATCTGGCTCATGGTGGACTGTAAAGAACAAGCAAGCTCAGAGTTTGGAAAGTAGGGAGGGGGAAGGACTGTGGAATAAGGGTCACATGACCTTGAAATACTGGTGGAAGATTACCGTAGTAGCTCTCCAACTGTAAAACAATACTTCAATAGCATTGTAATCTGATACATTAAAATTTAAAAGAAAATGTGAGCCCAACTTTGAGCTAATTATTAAAATAGTTGTTATATTTTTAATTCCTCCTAACAGTCTGTAGAATCTCTATACTTCACAGACACACACACACACACACACACACACACACACACACACACACACACACACACAGTCCAAGATATCATATTAGTAATGCAAAGTTAATTTAGTTCTGGGAACAAGTCTGTTTATTCCAAAAATAAATAGAACAAAATAATACATAAAATGAATTAAAATTTGACTTTGAGATGAACATGTAATAACTTAAATTCAAGAACTCTTGTTTTTAAAACATTAAAAACAACAAATGCTATAAAGTACTTGGCTGAATATTAATATACTGAAAAAAGTAAATTGTACATTCATTTTTGAGAAAGAAGTTGGGAAGTTATCATGTGAGGTTCATTTCATTCTATTTAGGGTTCTTCTTTGAAAGTGTGTGATAACATTGTCTCATAATTTCTCTCACAGCATTTCATATTCTACAAATGTGTATTCATTAGCCTAGTATATATTGTTAAGTTTCCCATTAAGAAGATGTAATCATGTATCAGCCCCATGCTGATTTACATTCTCCAATAAACCCATAGAATAACGAATTCATGTATATCCACGTTTATATTTAAATTTAAAATAAACATTTAAATTTTGTGAAAATAAATATATGCACATTTGTGTGACCAAAACTATCATCACAGTTCTACTACATTATTTCCTTTATTATTTCTGGTTCTATATCATAAATATCAAACAGATAGCAATGTGTTAATGATGCCTGTGCATGAAACTTCAATGCCTTCCCATGTGTTTATGAAAGCTGAACTTCTTTCTGTAAAAAAAAAAATGATGGGGCGGAGAGATAGCACAGCAGCGTTTGCCTTGCAATCAGCCGACCCAGGACCCAAGGTGGTTGGTTCGAATCCCAGCATCCCATATGGTCCCCCGTGCCTGCCAGGAGCTATTTCTGAGCAGATAGCGAGGAGTAACCCCTCAGAGCTGCCGGCTGTGGCCCCAAAAAGAAACAAAAACAAAAACAAAAAAAATGATCTGGAGTAAGCTGGAGCTACCTACAGCCTGTCTTCCTTTCCCTCTCACACTGTCTTCTAATAACTGAGGCTTTTTTCTTGACTTTTCTCGGGTCTTGTTTCCCTCATCCTAAGGATTTTAACTGTGAATGTGGATACTTCGGCACCTGCCTTGGATACTCGTCTTACATTGTATTAACTACACTTCCAAACAGCCTCTTATTTACATAATTATCCCTTTCTCATTCTCTGTTCTATCTTTTTGAAAATGTGACCTTCCAATATAAATCGATTGCCTGGCTATAATACCTGGTTTTGATTCCCATTTTATCTCTAATTTATGTTATAATGTTCTGTGAATAAAAGTGAGTGAAGTAATTACATGCAAATAGAAGTATTGATGTGTAGTGCAAGAACTGAAATCGTGTCTGTTCCTGGGCTTGGCTCTAGGGACTTGAAGTGAAGAGAGAAACGTAACAAATAGCAATTACAGAGATAATTGAGTATTCAGTATTCAAGCAAAGTCACTGGCAAGGATGAAAGTGGCATGAAATCCTCCCTCTCTTACTAACTCGAGGACAGATGATTTAAAAAGAAAAGCAAATGAGATGGAAGTGAGTACCTGCCTGCTCTTAAGCACACATAAGACTGTTAAGATGCCAGTGAATACCTGAGGAGACATGAGGGTAGTTCAGCAGGAGAGGGGATATCATATTTATTCTACATTACCATCTGAAGATCATCTGTATTATTAATAATACCTCCAATGGTAATAGTAAATGATTACCAGAAGTTTTAGGGTTTTTTTTTCATTCTTTTTTGAAAAAAATTTGATATATAAAATATTTCTTTAAGCATCATCATGATTACAAGCATGATTCTGGTTGGGTTTCAGTCATAAACAGAATACCCCCCTTCACCAGTGCAACATTCCCACCACCAATGCCCCCCTCTCTCCCCACCCTGCCTGTAATCGAGACAGGCATTCTACTTCTATTATTCTTTAACATTGTCATGATTTTTCTATTTCTAACTAGAGAATAAAATATTGGAATTGTTAAAAGCCACAAATCAACCCCATGTCTTTTCATGCTCTCTCGTAGTGTTTTTCCAGTTCATCCTGGCTGCTTAATGCACACTGGCAATCTATTAATAGATAAAGAAGTGAGAATAAAGTTTGACCCCAAATTTAAGATGTGTTATCATTCAGAGTTGTGATGCCAGGAATCTCAGTCTGCTTTCCAGCTAGATTTATTTGGGTGCAGTCATAAATCGAGCTGTAATTAGTCTTTAATGCAAAGGCTTGATGCATTTCTGCATTTCATTAAACTCTCTCAACCATGAAAAACTGTAAATGATTTGGCAATAGGAGCCACTCCCGTGCATATGATAACAAATCAATGTGTGTTTTAGAGTTCTATCTTTTCCTTGTGAATGTATGGATAACAATCACCTTATCTCTTCAAGTTCCTTTTGAATCTAATAAGATTCATCTGAGAAACATGTGATTAGAGTAGCTTTTAGCCAATAATAACATTCTTACCAAGTATGAAACCAATTAAATTGTATAAGAATTCAACAGCCCAGAGAAAACTTAAAAAGTTGAATATGTGCTCACATATGTATATGTAGACCAGACAATTAAAAAATGAATTAACGGAGTATTTAAAGGACCAGATACTGAGATCTCTAGATACAGAGGTCTGACTGTATCACCCAGGACAGAGCAGAAGTCTCCCAAACACCACAAATGCACCACCGGGAGAATAAAGGATCATGAACAGAGTCTATAGTTGATCCCATGACAATATACTCCAAGGGCGGAGAAACCCCACATCTCTTAGGCCACGTGAATCCCTTTTCAAATGACCCCAATATTTACTGTGCCTGGGCAGGAGGGAAAAAAAAAAACCCAAAACATTGTTTATTTTTCATATGTTACTTTTTATCTTCATGTACTACTATTATTATTTTTATTTACCTGTCTATTTTTGGTTGATTTCTTTGTTTTGGTGTGGTTATTGAAGTTTTTGCCCCCACTTATACTTATCTTTCTTTCTCCTCTTTTTTTTTTTTTCTTCAGGTTTTTGGGTAGCACCTGGCAGTGCTCAGGGGTTATGCCTGGCTCCAGGCTCAGAGATTGCTCCTGGCAGGCACGAGGGACCATATGGGGCACTGAGATTCGAGCCGATGACCTCCTGCATGAAAGGCAGACGCCTTGCCTCCATGCTATCCCTCCCGTCCCTTCTTTTCCCTCTTTATGTGCTCTGCCATGGTGCTTATCTCAAGACCACGGCGTTTTTTGTTTGTTTGTTTGTTTTGTTTTGTTTTTTGTGGTGCTTAGCGTTATTGTTGGAATCCTTAATAGATATTTGACACTTCTTTTCGTAGTGGTGGAGTGTTTCACCTTCTTTTTCTCCTTCGCCTCTCAAACCAATGACGAGAGCCTCTAGAAGAATTCTGCTTATTTTTGGCATATTAAACTTTTACCCCAGTTTATTACTTTTCTCCTCTTCAAACAAAACCACATAACTTGAACTACCTACTCCTGCCTCCCAATTAGAGGGGGAAATAAGGGAGGCATCAGGACCAAACAGGTGTAAGACTACGAAGTAATAGGATAGGTACAGAGGGGACCACATATTCTAGCAGCCCTGGGGATGAAGAAGAGGATATGGGAGGTAGGACAAAAATGGAGGAGTAGGGAAGACAAACCGGTGATGGGAATCCCCCCTGATTTTATGTAAATATGTACCTAAAATATTGTTGTCAACAATATGTAAGCCACTATTATCAAAATAAAAATTATGTTAATATAAAAAAAGTTGAATATACTTTCTTGATAGATCATTCAAGAAAAGAATGATAAATAAAAATAAGGAAATGCGTATGGTCTTTAGCTGACAGCATTATTTTAATCTGAGATGAAATAGGAAAATTGCTTTTAATCTATAGGATTAACACTTAAAGGAGGCAAACATTTCGTATATATTATAAAGACAAGTTAAAGCAAATATTTTGTATTTAATCACATTTAACTTGATTAAAAATGATTAGTAAATATGTTACACTTAAAGCATGTAGTTGGTTTGTATGCACCAATATATTTTTCATTTAATTTCATTTCATTTAATTCAATTAATCATTTAATTCAATTAATATACTGAATCAAAATATAAAGGTTTTGTAAGTTTCATCAAATACTAAGATAGCTTTAATTTTTATTAACTTGTAATGAAGATAATAGTGATATTTAAAGGTAGAGCCTTCAGACATAGGCAATTCTATTTCCAGGTCTTATGAAAACTATTAAAATATTTATAGTATTGAGAATGAATCAAATTGATTTGTGTACTTGCTAAGGTGACCATACTGTATATTAGTTGGGGGTTAATGAGTCATAGAGCTTAGTGTTTCAGTTAAATTCCAATTGAATTTTAGATAAGTAAAAATTAGAGTTATAACAAGACTTCAAAAGGAGGTACACTATTTGTAGTTTGTGGTAATAATTACTCAGTGAAAATAAAACCATGAAAAAATTAAACCACAAAGTACAAATACTAAAGAAATTAAATGGAAGACATTTAATGTTTGCTGTAAATGAAATGATCAGGCAATTATGAAATGCAAATGTAAAATAATACAACATATATTTGTTCACATACTTTGATTAGTACTAAGGAAAATATCTCCATATGTAAAAATTCTTCCTATAGTAGATTGTCTGTGAACACTAGAAAATATTCTTTTAAATAGGTTATGTTTTTGAGCCATACTTAGAAACAGAAACTGTTGAGCCATACTCAAAACAAGAAGTGCTCAGGGATCATATTTGGTTCTGTGCTCAGAGAGCACTCCTGGCTTAAGGGACCATATGGGGTGCCAGGAATGGAAAGGTGAAAGGCACATGCAAGGAAATGTACTACCTGACTCCCCTTCACTCTGCAGCTGTACACATCACATAGTCAATGAACCCTAGCAATACCTGCAAAAAACATCACACTGCAGACACAACAACGGGGAAACAACACAGACCAACACCATGCATTGAGATTAAGATGGCAGCTCTGGTGACCCAAAAAGTGGCAATCATCAATTTATCCTCTCAGATAAGAAGTTTAGGGATGAAATATGAAGGATGTTTATAGAACTCAAAAAAATCATAGACAGAGTGGAACGAAACACAAATAAGAATCAAGAAGATATGAAAATAGAAATAAAAAGAACTTCAAACTGAAATAACAGGACTGAAAAACATGGTAGGAGAAATTAAAACCTCACAGGGGTCTCAAACTCAATTTACCTGGGGGCCGCAGGAGGCAAAGTCGGGGTGATCCTTGAATGCAAAGTCAGTAGTAAGCCTTGAACATTGGGGGGTGTGACCCAAACAACTAAAACAAAACAAAACAAAAAAAGATTCCTCTAGGGAAGGGCCACAAAATGTTGTACGGAGGGCCGCAAACGGCCTGTGGGCCACGCGTTTGAGACCCCTGCGAGCCTCTCTAACAGAGGAACAGCAGCTGAGGACCAAATCCGTGAACTGGAAGATGAGGTACATAAAAAAATTTTATACAACATAAGAATGGAATAGAGCCTTAAAACAAATAATCAGACAAAGGAAAAAATACTCAAAGAATGTGAACAGATGAAAATAGAAGTCTTTGATAAGCTCGACAAATAACATAAGATTCATTGGAGTCTGAGAAATGCAGGAAGAAAATCCTCAGGAAGAATAAAGAGTCAAGGGAATAATTGCAGAGAAATTACCACAACTAAAGAGTGCATGTAACAAAGTCCTGTATGCCAGAAGAGTACCACCTAAAAGAGACCCCAAAAAATCACCCCAAGACACATTCTAGTCACAAAGAATCACAAATCCCATGGATAGGGATAGAATATTGAAAGCAACAAGATCAAAAAAAGGAAATCACATTCAAAGAAGATTTAAGATTTAGAGCAGACCTGTCACAACAAATTCAAAAGGCCAGTGGTGGGATATAGTGACAAAATTCAATGAAATAAATGCTTTGCCTAGAATACTGAACCATTCCACTTTAAAAGGGGAATATATATAAACATTCTCAATGTTACTTATAACTTGTAATTTAGTTTTCAAATACCCTAAGGTATCAGTTAGAAATGACCACAAGTAAGGAACCTGAATATGTAAAAAATATGAATATGTAAAAAAAAAAGAAACTAAAATCAGGTATAACATACCAAAAAATAATTTTATCTTTAGGCTAAGGCAAGTTGATGGACAAATACAGATTTTATTTGGACTATTTTAGTTTTCCGCTTCATGAATATTTATGTTATGGATTTAGTTCATTTTTTCTACCTCTGTCTCTAATAAACTTACCTCTAGACCTCTACTTTAAGCCTTTTAGAAATTTCTATTCTGAAGGTATTTATTTTACGAGTAATCCATGACTAAGGAATATGCATGTAAAACAATGAATCAGAAAATAAACAGTAAAGGGGCAATGGTATTTTTATTAAAAACATGTATTTGGGGGCAGAGTAGTGGCGCAAGCAGTAAGGCATCTGCCTTGCCTGCACTAGCCTAGAATGGACTGTGATTCAATCCCCCAGCATCCCATACCGTCCCCCAAATGCAGAGGTTATTTCTGAGAGCATAGCCAGGAGTAACCCCTGAGCGTCACCGAGTGTGGCCCCAAAACAAAACCAAAAAAGAAAATACATGTATTTGTTTTGACAGAGTGGAATTCACTGCTTTTTTAAAGGTGTTTTGGTTCACAATCGACAGCTTTGGGTTAGAATAGCCTTTAAAGGCATCTTCAAGGAGGAGATGTCACTCTCCAAACAAGTAGAAGTGGATATAAAAAGATGGGACTATTTTAAACTGAGTAGCTCCTGAACCTCAAAGGAAATAGTGACTAGGTTACAAAAGCCATCCACAGAATGGGGTGATACCCATTAGATGAAGGGCCAATATCTAACATATACAATGTACAGACAGAACTTAACAAAAAAAAAATACATCAAACCCCATCAAAAATGGGGAGAAGAAATGAACAGACAATTCCTCAAAGAAGAAATACAAATGGCCAAAAGGCACAAGAATAAAATGCTACACATCACTAATCATCAGGGAGATGCAAATCAAAACAACAATGAGGTACCATCTCACACCACAGAGACTAACTAGCACACACCACAAAGAACAAGAACTATCAGTGCTGGCAGGGATGTGGGGGGAAAAAACCCTTATTCACTACTGGTGGGAATGATGTCTAGTCTATTCTTTATGAAAAACAGTATGAAGATTCCTCAAAAAAAAAAAAAAAAGAAAGTTGAGCTCCCATATAATCCACAAAAATCCCTTCCTCACACCTATATTCATTGCAGTGCTTTTTACAATAGCCAAATTCTAGAAACAACCCAGATGCCCTACAACAGATGAGTAGCTAAAAAAATTTGTGGTACATATACACAATAGAATGTTATGCGACCATCAGGAAAGATGAAGTCATGAAATTTTCCTATACATGGATGGGCATGTAAACAATTATGCTGAGTGAAATAACTCAGAGGTAGAGAGAGACACACAGAATAGTCTCACTCATGTATGGGATTTAAGAAAAATAAAAGACATAATAATAATACCCAGACTCAACAGAGATGAAAACTGGCTCACGATATGAAGCTCACCAGAAAGAGTGGTGAGTGCAATTAGAGAAATAACTACACTAACAATTATCATTATAATATTAATAAGAGAAGTAGAATGCCTGTCTGGAATAAAGGCAGGATAGGGGAGGAAGAAGATGGGGGACACTGGTGATGGGAATGTTGCATTGGTGAAGGAGAGTGTTCCTTTTATGACTGAAACACAACTACAATCATGTTTGTAATCATGGTGCTTAAATAAAGACATTATTTAAAATTTGAAAAATAAAGAATAGCCTTTAAAGTAGTATCTACTTTACTGTAATCAATTCTGGGCATGGGATTTGTTGGAAGTGAAATGGTAGGAAGTGCCAAAACATCCAATGAAAGAAGTCAAAGAAATATAGGCATTAGAGATTACTGATAATACTGACATTCTAAATATCTTAGTTCAAAATTTGAACTTGAAATTTCTGCCATCAAATATTATAATAAATTAAAATAATTATATAATTCAAAACTTACAATAAATTTTTTTCAGGAAGCAGCTTCTTAACTGATATTTGCAGTGTTTATAGTGCCTGAAACTATGAACTCTGTCAATGCAAGTAGTATATGACAAGCAGGCGACCACAAATATCTTTTTTAATTGATGTATTGTGTGAGGAAAAAGCTGTACGTGTGTCTGTGTGTGCAATGCAGAACAAGGAACACTGATGTGAAAATAGTTTGTTTATAGAACCAATTTTACAGAGATAGTTTAAATAATAGCTAAGCTTTTGTGATTTTTTTTAGAAACAGATTCACTCAAAAATAACAAAACATATTGACATCACTCCTATTTTGAAGATTAAATTTGGAAGACAGCCTAATGTTTTGAGTTTTGTTGAGTGACAGTTTGTTTTCAGTAGAATTAATATTATCTGAGGATCATGAAATAAACTTTCAATCAAAACTTCTTTTAAATTCTGTTCTTATGAGCCCAGTCATGATAGACCTATATATTTATTTTCTTTTCGTTTCTTTTTTTTCTTTTTTTTTTTATGAGCCACACCCAGTGGCACTAAGGAGTTACTCTGGCTCTTTACTCAGAAATTACTCCTGGCAGGCTAGGGGAACTAATGGGACGCCAAGGATCAAGTGCGGATAGGATATGTACAAGGCAAACACCCTACTCACTGTGCTAGCGCTCCTTTATCTATATTTTCTTAATTGAGTTTCTGTGGTTTATAATACTATTAATAATGTTTTATCTGCTCCAGAAAAAGGGGGGGTTGGAGTGGTGGTGCAGCGATTGGGTGTTTGCCTTGCATGCGGCTGACCTAGGACTACCAGAGTTCGATCCCCAGCACCCCAGATGGTCTCCCAAGCCAGGAGCGATTTCTGAGCACAGAGTCAGGAGTAAACCCTGAGTGTCACCGGGTGTGGCCCAAACCCCCCCCCCCAAAATAAAAGGAAAAAAAAGAAGTGTTTTCTCATGTATGTAATTTCAATACCACATGAACCTCCCAAGGACCCTAAATCTCTTTCAACATCCCAGCCTACACAATAATTTATGTGGATCAGTTCTATTATGTTGCTGTTTGCACCATTGTTGCTACCTTGCTATGGAACTGTAAATCCGCATATGAGAAAGCTCATTCTGTATCTATTCATTTCCTTCTGACTGACTTCACCCAACATAATAGACTTTAGTTGTATCATATGTTGCTTAAAACTGCATGGCTTTGTTTATTCTTAGATTATCATAATATAGATAACACTATGAAATAGTTGTGTTTAAGAATAGTCTTTTTACTACCCAAAATAAAGATAAGAAAACAACAAATAAAGTCCTCAAAAAGATTTTCTCTAGAAAACAAGAGTTCATATAGTAGAGGAGTGTAGAAAAGGTATTGGGAGGGGTCCTTAGGACACAGGTAGAGGGAAGCATGCTCTCCTCTAGTGGTGGTGTGGTGTTTAATCCATAAAAAGTTTAATTAACAGAACACACTAGATCAATAAAAACAGTTTTGGGCATTTTGATGTTTTTTGTTTTTTTGTTTTGCTTTTGGAGCCAAACCCAGTGGTATTCAGAGGTTATTATTCTTGGATTTCTGCTAAGAAATTGCTCCTGATAGGTTCAGGGTGCCATATGCAATACTGAAATTTGAACCCAGGTCAGTCTAGTGCACAGAAAATGCCCTACCTGTCGTGCTATTATTCAGACCCAATGCCACCATGTACTTAAAATATTACTGTGAAAGATTTGTAATTCACTTTAGTCAAAATAAAAATAATTTTTTAAAAAAGAAAAATTAAACATCTCAAATAAATACATTTACAAGACTGTAAGACATGACTTGGAAATGATAAAAAATAATTATAGTTCAGTGCTGTTCCATGTATCATTAGCAACACTAAATGCTGCAACAACAGTATACTCATAAAATTATCAAGAAAAACACCAGAATCAAGTGCACAACTGGAGCACTACATTGGACAGTCTGCAAACTGATTCTCCTGTACAGGAAAAGATATTGTCATTTGGCTCCTCTCCATCATTCACTGTCTCTGACATCTGGTACTTTCATAACATGCCATGTAAAATAAGCCCCTACTTTAAAATCACTGCACATTTCTCTGTGAGGTAGACATTTCCCTGGGCTACAGCAGCATTTCTGTTCAAATTGCTTGTCAGTTTTTTTTTTTTTTTTTTTTGGTTTTTGGGCCACACCCATTTGACGCTCAGGGGTTACTCCTGGCTATGCACTCAGAAATCGCCCCTGGCTTGGGTGGACCATATGGGACACCGGGGGATCGAACCGCTGTCCTTCCTTGGCTAGCGCTTGCAAGGCAGACACCTTACCTCTAGCGCCACCTTCCCGGCCCTTGCTTGTCAGTTTTAAAGTGCTATATGCTGCAAAGCCTTCTAACATGTAAGGGCCCTAGAAGTCGATACTATGAATTTAAATAAAATTCTTTTCATTTTTAATAAACTAAGTTTTGGGATATTGAGAGAGTGTCAGCAGTGCTCAGGGACTTTTATGGCTCAGTGCTTTGAGATCACTCAGTGCAATATTCAGGGAAACCACATGGTGTTTGGCATATATATTTGCAGAGAAGGATTGTGACCTGCTTGCTCAGAGCTTATTCCTGACCACACTCAGGGATCACTCCTGGAAGGAATCAGGGGATTGCATGCTGTGCCAGAATCAAACCAGTGACCTCTGCAAGGGCCTTACCCAATGTATTATCTCTCAAGTACCTGTTTTATAAATTTTATTTCTTAAAGTCATATATTTATTTAAGCAACATAATTACAAACATGTTTGTATTTGGGTTTCAGTCATAAAAAGGACACCCTGGTTCATCAGTGCAACATTCCCACCACCAATGGCCCCTCTCTCGCCTACCCCCTGCCTACATTTGAGACAGGCATTCTACTTCTCTCACTCATACCATTGCTATGATAGTTGTTAGTGTAGTTACTTCTCAACATGTTGGGTTCATGCTAGCAGCCCAGTGATAAGACAAAGAGACCACCTGGCAATGCAAGTCACAAAGTGGTATTTTATTTGCTTAGCTAGCAAAGGGTCCAAGACTTCCATCTGGGAACAGGCTTCCTGTCAGGGACCCTGAGTCTAAGAGACTCAGAGGTTACATAGCCATCACATGCATCAGCGCTAAATGTACAGCCCAGGAAGCAGATAAAAGGGATACACAATTTGAGAGCTACAAAATACATAATTCAGATGTTACAAGGCTTATCTGTTAAGGCTTATTCTGAGTTCACAGACATGGGTGCCGTGTTCCGGGTCTTGTGTGTTCCTTTGTCTCCAACTCTTATCTGAAGGCCACATTCCTACAAGCTAACAAGTTATCAAAGGGAATGTACAGAATAAGTTCTAGCAAAACATTTCTAGAAAATTTGTTAAGATGGACTTCTTTTTAGGTTATCCTGAAAATGATATTACATAAATCATTATGTCTATATGTTATAGACAGATAATATATATTATATATAATATATTATATATATAATATATATAATATATATTATATATTATATAATTGACATATTATATAATTGACTCACTAATATTTTGAAATCATAATAAGTTTAATTTAATTTTGGGGTTCCAGTAACCACAACTAGAAGTTATTGGCTTTCTCCTGGTTATGTGATCATACGCCATGCCTTCTGTGCTTAGGGATCATATGGGGCACCTGGGGTTGAAGTAGATTTGGCTATACATAAAGTAAATAAGTGCTATAACCCCCCTATAGTTTCTCTCTGGCTTGATGATGAAATAAAGTTTGAACATACAAACTGAAGGTTTGGCTGAACATTGATAAATTGCAAATTTATTCCTGAATAAATAAAAATGTGTCTTAATAGGCTTTATGATCCTGTTGTCACAATTTGAAATAAATTTCTTCATTTCTAAGTTTTATTCTTACACTTAGAACTGAAACTATAAAAGATAATTTCATAACCTAAGGAGAGTACAGTTGGTAGATCACTTGCTTTGGTCAACTTGGGTTCCATCCTCAGTATGCCATATGCTACCTTGAGCCTTGCCAGGAATGATCCCTGAGCACGGAACCAGAAGTAAGGCCTAAGAACTGCTGAGTGTGGTCCACACTACCCCTGACCCCCCCAAAAAATTATTTGGTACGCAATTTTACCCATAAGGTACCTCTTATATTTGGGATTTTTGTAGTTTCCTTTTTGAAGATAAGAATTATTTTGTAGAGGATCATAGGCATTTTGATGGAAGTGATATGCAGTAAGAGTATAGCAATACTTCAAACTCAAATATTATTATAGCCATATAAATTATAATGAAAAATTAATAATATGATATCAGATGATCTAATTTCTATGTTGCAAATTACATACTTTAAGGTGTTGGTCTAATACCATGAGCAGGCTTTGAATCTATCTTCACCCAGCACTAATTTCTGCAATCCCACCAGGTCCTTACTCCTGTTTGTGCTTTGCAGGCACTTTCATTTTCCATTCACTTTCTTCAGTTATCCTGCAAGTCATTCCAGGTATTCTCTAACCTAAGTTTACAGTCTTATATCTTTATCAGAGACATTTTAAACATAAAATAAATCCAACAGGATTTCATTTTAAATAACAACCACCACTTTGCTATTATTACACTAAATACTTATATAGCATATAACAAGTGTAATATGCTAATTATATTTCAGTAACCTACTAAATGGGGATTTTTTATACTCATCTCACAGATGAAGAGAGGCTCCTACAAATTAAGTTCTGATCAGGTACAAGTTCTCATAATTGAGAACTGTCATTAGCAATCAAATTTGCAAAAACACTATCTTGTAAGTAAGGTTCACTGTAATGTTCATTATATTTGGTATCTTCAGATTCAAATGTATTTACCATATAGTCATATCACTGGTTTTTTTTTTTCACTTTTATCTAAAGCTCATTGTAAGGAAACTCATCTGTAGAAGAAATAAACTGGATTGGAAAATAAAATATCAAAGCTCTTGTAACTTATCAGAAAGAGAACTGCTGATGGCTGCTATGATGTATTTAATCTGCATGAGAAGGGAGGGGTTTGTATCCAGGTCAGCTTCTAGTCCCAACCCATCTAGTGAGAACTTCCAGTTCTCACTTACCAAATGTATCTGAATCGTAGAACAGGAGAGAAAGTTAGGAATCCTATGACTGCTGAATTGGAACTAAATAGGTATACTTTGTTCTTGCCTATTATTGGCATATCTCTTAGTAATTAACAGTATTGGTTCAAATCGCATTCTTTGCAATATTCATTCTGATTCAAAAGAGGATTTTACTGTCTTCTCTATATAAATTCACTTTTTCACTAACCTAGCACTAGAATACCAGGTATGCTTCTATCTGTTTCCTTTAAAGGGTTTCGGGGATTGGACAGAAAAGGGGCAATGATTATGATAGACGGAAACACCATTCGTCCAGCCTTGAACCCTGGATCCCAGACATAGAATTGACACAGTTCTTCACAACAGATACGGGAAACAAATCCCAGCCGGGACATCTTTAATACCACTGGGCCACCAATAAGTGCCAGCTCTAATATGATATCCTGACAACAAAGAAAATGGGAACAACTTGACCTAAGAACAGGTATCCTACCTCACCAGCTAACGACAAGACAAAATCAGAAGACTTGTCACCCTTTGGTCTGTCCAAAAGCCAAGATCGCAATTTAGAGATTACTAGCTGCTAGAACCATGACTGGACTGAATATATCTTGAGACCAATAAAAAAGCCCTAGTCTAGGGTTTGAAATATGACCCACACAACAACCATGATCCCCAGTTCCAAAGGTCCAGCAGAGACAATCTCAACAAAATGGGGCTTCTGGAAACACAATGAAAGACGCTATCCTAGGTTCCATCCTAGGATCAGTGCAAAGACCAAGACCACCAACCACAGAAGATGGATTAAAATGACACTGAGGGAACAGAACTTCTAGAACCACAAAGAAAGACTTCATCATAAGTCCCACTCCTGGACCTGTGCAGATACTGAGATCTCTAGATACTGAGGTCTTATTTCATCACCCAGGATGGAGCAGAAGTTTTCCAAACAACACGAAAGCACCACCGGTAGAGTAAATGAACCTGAAAGGAGTCTAGAGTTAATCCCGTGACAATATACTCCAAGGGTGGAGAAACCCCATAGCACTGAGGCCAAGTGAATTCCTTTTCGAATGACCCCAATATTTACTGTGCCAGTGCAGGAGGGAAAAAAAAGGCAAAAAGCACAAAACATTTTTATCTTTTATATATTATTTTTTCTTCATTTATTATTATTATTTTTATTTTAATTTACCTATCTACTTTTTGTCGATTTCTTTGTTTTGGTGTGGATATTGAAGTTGTTGTCCCAATTTATATTTATATTGTTTTTATTTCTTCTTTTCTTTTCTATCTTTAGGTGCTCTGCCATGTTTTTTAACTCAAGACCTTGGCTCTTTTTGTGGTGCCTATCGTTATCACTGTGCTCACTGGATATTTGACACTTCTTTTTGTACTGTTGGGGTGTTTCACCTTCTTTTTCTCCTTCATCTCTCAAACCAACAATAAGAGCCTCTAGAAGGATTCCCCCTATTTTCAGCATATTAGACTTTTACCCCAGTTTATTACTTTTCTCTTCTTCAAATAAAACCACATAACTTGAACTATATAGTCCTTCCTCCCAGTTAGAGGGGGAAATAAGGGAGGCACCAAGACCAAGACTACTCAGTATTAAGCTAGATACAGAGGGGACCACAATTTCTCGCAGCCCTGGGGGAGAGGGAGGAAGATATGGGAGGTAGGACGAACACGGAGGTGTAGGGAGGACAAATCAGTGATGGGAACCCCCCTGATTTTATGTAAATGTGAACCTGTAATATTATTGTCAACAATATGTAAACCACTATGACCAAAATAAAAATTATATTAAAAAAAGAAAGAAACTGTGGTACATATACACAACGGAATATTATGCAGCCATCAGGAAAGATGAGGTCATGTAATTTTTCTATATAGGGATGTACATGGAATCTATTATGCTGAGCCAGAGGGATATAGATAGAAGCAGAATAGTGGGAGGCAAAGGGCAATATAGATGGGGCACTGGTGGAAGAATCAGTATTAAAAAACATTTTATGCCTGAAACTCAATCATGAATAACTTTGTAACTTCATGGTAACAAAAAAAGTTAAAAATAAGAAAACATCTTACAGATGCATATTAAAGGTCTCTTAAGAAATGAAAGCAATGGGGCCGGGCGGTGGTGCTAAAGGTAAGGTGCCTGCCTTGCCTGCGCTAGCCTTGGACGGACCGCGGTTCGATCCCCCAGTGTCCCCTATGGTCCTCCAAGCCAGGGGCAACTTCTGAGCGCATAGCCAGGAGTAACCCCTGAGCGTTAACGGGTGTGGCCCAAAAACCAAAAAAAAAAAAAAAAAAAAAGAAATGAAAGTAAGAACTGAAGATAATGAAGTGGGTACGTTGCTTGTCTTGCATATGCCTGATCTATGTTCAAGATCTGGCACCCCATAAACCCTGAAGCCCTGGAAAGAGTGACCTCTGAGTACAGAGCCAGGAGAAAGCTTTGAGCATGGCTGGATGTGTCCTCTTCCTCCCCCCAATACACCAGAAAAAGAACCAACAACAAAAAGCAATCAAAGAAATAAAATATGCCCTGTCATATTAACTTGAAATAGGTACATAAAAGATCTTAGGGAGGTAAAAATCAGTTTTTGATTGGGACACTGTCATTGAAACTCAACTTGTTCAAATAAACATATTTCTTTGATGACTATTGTGTGAACATTTTTGTGTGTTTTGTTATTGTGTTTCCTGGACAACAACTTCTTCACTGGAACACTTCAAATGTGTTCACCTTCTGCTTTGTGTTTAAATCTTATTCCAACCACATAATCCTACATGCAAAAAAACTTTCTTTTTTGCTATATTCTATTACTGTCAAAAGAGCACAGAATATAGTGCTCGCTTTGGCAGCACATACACTAAAATTGGAATGATACAGAGAAGATTAGTGTGGCCCCTGCGCAAGGATGAAACACAAATTCGTGAAGTGTTCCATATAAAAGAAAAAAAAAGCACAGAATATAGGTGAATCAAAAGCCTTGCATTTGTATATTTATAACTAAATTCTTTTATATCATATAAAATCTGCCACATTTGTTCATTCATAAATTAAAATCAAATTTCATTTTCAGATAAACTTAGTAAGTTAATAAATTGGTTTAAGGTAATAAATGTCTTTTAATATTTGAACTTCACATTAATATAGGAGCTAATGTGTGAATTTTAATGGTTTAAAAAGTATTGGTTTTGGAGCTAGAATTTTTTATTGTTGTTTTGTTTTGTTTTGGGGTTACACCTCACAGTGCTCAGGGCATACTCCTGGCACTGCATTCGGTGATCACTCCTGCTGAAGCTCGGGGAACCATAGAAATCTCAGTTTAAGATTCTATATATCCTTGATTCAATGGTCTTTAATGAGTCTGCGGATCTATCTCTTTGGTATAGAATGCCTAAATAAGCCACTTGACACATGATTTTCCAGAATATTTTTTGGGTCAGGAATAAGGCCACATCTGGCACTTCTCAGTGCTTAGGAATCACTCCTGGTGGCACACCATACGTGGTTTGGGGATAAAACCCAAGTAGGCCCATGCAAGGCAGGTGTCCTAGTCTAGTGTACTGTCTCTTAGACCCTTTTCATAATTGTTTCTGAAGTTGAGATACATTTTTCAGATTAAAATACCTATTCCCTTCTATGCCTACCTCTTGTTCATACTCTTATTGACCCAGTCAATAAGTTTCTATTCTGTTACCAGCACATCCCATGTGCTAACGATTATAGGAACATTGACAGTACTTCTTATAGAATCTTTACATCTAATATATATATAGACACTCATCTATACAGATGAAGACTCAAAGAATACAAATAATATGAAAGAGACATTTGGTCAGGACAATCTTGTTGGGTGAAATTGTGCTGCCTAAATTAATAGATGACAATTCATCATTTTCTGAGTCATGAGACTCTTCCCCTTTCTCTGAAGAATAAAGGGTATTTCTCATAAATGTCATGACAGTGTCAATTCCCAACATAAATAAAACACTGGTCTTAATTGAAAAATTTGTCCTGACTTCTAAACTCTTAAACCACAGCTCAATATTCAAGAAAAGGACTCAGGTAAGCAGATATAAGTTGGTTATGTTCAGAATCTGTATTAGTCCTTCAGAGTCTAGGTACAAGTTGATCACGATTAGATAAAAATCAAATAACAATCAGGTAGCAATGTCCTTACCCATATGGATTAGTATTTTGAGATTGTATATTATGCAACCAAATTCCTTACTGATTCTTCTCTAACAAAATCTGAGTTAGGAAAATAAAAAGTATATGTGGAATAATTTTAAAAATGGTTAAGAATTTATCAGTCATCAAAATCTTTGTTAATAACTTTCTTTATAGCAATGTCATTTCTTCTATATCAGTTTTTTCTTACATATAAAATTATGCAGAAGATTCTTAGAATTCATTGAGCAAGAACAAATTTGAACATATAACAAAAGAAGCTATTTTAAATACAGAAGTAAATTTTTCTCCATGAACTATTGACATGTGTATTTTTATCTGGGTGGAAATTATTTTTCGAATACTAGTATTTACAAGGATAAAACTAATGTTAAAGATGCTATTGCTTGTTTAGGAAGATTAAGAAAGAAGGCTAAAATTACAGAGCGACCCGATAAAGTCTCTTAATCTCCTGAATATCTATCATACTTACATGCTAATTACATTATAAGGTCAACTAAATTCAAAATAAATAGCTGGCATTGGCCATTAGCATTCAAAGTCTAGATTTGTTTAAGCCTTCAACTTAAATTTGTTTCAAGTATTCAAATATTGCAAAACAATTAAAAGTAGTTTGACTGTGTTCATAGGAACAGAAACCCATCAAGATTCAATCTTCTTGGGGCCAAAGCCATAGTACAGACGCAAGGCATGCCAATCTGGATTTTATCTAGGCACCTTATATGGTACCCAAGCCCACTAGTAGTGATCCCTAAGTAAAGTCAGGAGTAAGCTCTGAACACCATCAGGTATAGCTCAAAACTAAGAAAATAAAATATATTCATTCTTTCCAAGTATATTTAGTTGTTTTAATGTTACCTTCTTCCAATTAAGTGCTAATTGTAGAAAAATATAAATGTTTATGATAAATAAAAGCAATACATAAAAATACTTTATTACATATCATTTTTGTCTTAGTTTTTAGGTGTACACAGTTGTAAATCAGTGTCTTTGATATATACAATATTAAATTCACTAGTGACTGTCCAAACGTATATTTTATCATAGAATGAATCCATACTATCTTACTTATTTAAAGATATATGTGGTCCCATGCTTGCTGGGGGTTGATATCAAGTCCTACTTATTAAATAAAAGTAAATGTAAAAGTAATGTAACTCAAAGTCCTGCCATTGTAATATCATGATTGAACCTAGAGTTTTATGTTTAAGTAAACTAAGTCACATGTATTTAGATAAATAGTACAGAAGTTAAAGCACTCTTCCCTAAATAAAAATTACTCTGGTTCAATACCTAGCATGACATAAAGTTCCTCAGTCGTGCTAGGAGTGATTCCTGAGCACAGTATCCCATGAGTAAGTCCTCAGCCCCAATGGGTATGGCCCTCAAACACAAAACAGAAAGGTGAGTTGGAAATAAATACATAAAGCTTTAGTCATGTGTGGTAGATTTTTTAATGTGCAAAACTAAGTTCTTAATCTACAATTCTTCCTTATTGTACATTAGAAGATTTTCAGGGCTATATAGACATGTCATGTTCAGAGTTCTCAATATATATAGGAGGCTTCTCATAATAATAAAATTTCACCTCAAAATATAAACAAATCCAGAATGGTAAGTAGCTAAAAAAAGGCAAAGGACCTCATTTTGAACAATGCAAAAGGCTCACAAAATCATGTAATAATGCCAGTTTGATTTTTATTACTACAGAATAGGATTCTGTACAGAGAAAGTTGGCATACTGGATTAGAAAAAATGTTAGAGAACAGTTTCTTCTTCCCACAGCAACAAGCTCCCAGCCAAAACATTTCTAACCAAATCTCAGACCCAATTGTTTTTCAATTTTGTTGAATCCACTGTGATCTAGAAAGTCCTTCAGAGACCAATTTTAAATATACAGTGAGTCAGGGCCACTCCTACCAACAGTGTTGACCTCTCTCCACCAATGAGCCCAGAATGCATCCTATACCACCACCCTTTGCGCCCTGGCCTGCCAGTATAACAGGTTTTTTTTTTTTTAAGTTTAGACTGTTAAAGTTTTGATTTCTTGATTCTACTGTCATTGACTTTGGCTTCAACATTTAGTTCTGTCCTTATAATTTCCCCACCAACGCATCTAGGATCATCTAAGACCACTGGCCTCCAACCTTTTTTTCTTTCATCTTAATTTTATAGAAAAAGGCAGAAATAGTTGGTAAAACAAAGCATAGCATGTCCGAAGATTATATGAGAAAGGCAGGAGTCCCTATTTGAAAGATAAGAAATTAAAAAATAAAATAAAATAAGAAAGGGCGTGTGTCTTGAGGCTTTTTTTTTTTTTTTTTGCATAGACACAGCAAAAGATGGAGAAAATAGAAAGGAAAAACCTTTGGCCTAAAACCAGGGAGACCCTACTCATGAAACATCCTGTAATAAGATCAACTGCAGGCTATGGGCATACTAAATTGTCAAATCCCAAAGTCTTTCTCTGTGGTTCCTGTGAAAGTACTCAATCACATTGTTGCAGTCAGGCTGTAATTAGAGATCCTGTTTTTGTACAGATTCTACGTTGAAGTCAGGTTGACATGGAGCGTCGTCTTGTAATTTCATCTCACTCTTAAGTTGCAATGCAAGAAACCTTGCCCTGAAAACAAGTAATTGCTGTTACCAAATCATCAGGGTGTCATATGAATCCACCATGGAGCAAGTTGGTGCCAGGGCAATATTAGTGCCTTCCTTGGTAGAAGTCCTATTCTGATGCTGGTGCAGAAAACCATGCTATTTCCATAGACAAGACCAAGGTTCAGTAATGAATGGCCAATGGCCAATCATCTGAAGCCTAAGCCAAGTAACTATGACAAATATTCAGAGTGTAAGGCCCTACTGCAATATAAAATTTAAGTGTTCCTTTTAGATAAGAACTTGTTTCCACACATAAGATTTTTCCATTTTATGTGCCTGTGGAAAAAGGAACAATGCCAAATGATACTTTTGGTGCATATAAGGGTAAAATAACAAGCTAAATAGAACCTGGTTCTAATAGGAACTTGAAACCCAAAAAACTTAATCTACTAGAATTTCTACTATAATAGATCCAAAAAAAAAAAAAAAAGAAATTGGGAAAACTGCCTCTATATAAGGAAATAGGCAATTAGAATTATACCTATTGAGGCAATACATATAAAGAAATATATGAAGGAGATATACATATCTCCTTTAAGTTGTTTGAAATAGTTTGGGGGCAGAGTAAATTCCAGATCACAGCTTCAGCCTGCAATATGGTCTTGTGGAGTCTAAAAATGTTCCCAAAAGTGACATATCAAGAAATGTCTCAGACCCAATTCTGTGTGAGCTTTGAAGGTATTTCAGGTAAGTTGCTAGAGAGAAGAGCTAGGGAGTTACACAGAGGTTTTATAAGATAAATTACACATAATTTCTGGCTCTGCTTTAAAAAAGAGAGAGAAAAGATGGATGACATTTTCAGTTTACTTAATTGGTTTCTTCCACCTTAAAGTGAGGGAGGTTTTATCTTTTAACCTAAACTCTAGAAGATTGAACATAAACATGCCATACCAAGTATTAAGCTTGGTGAAGAGCAAATCACTTAGTATCAAAACTGCAAGTTTTCCTTAGGTTTAAATTATTTTTGCATTTTTTACAGGAGTTACTCCTGGATAAGCACTCAGAAAATGCTCCTGACAGGCTCAGGGGACTATGTGGTATGCCAGGAATTGAACTCATATTTGTTCCAGATCCACAGCATGCAAGGCAAACACCTTGCCATTGTGCTATCACTCTATCAGTTGTACCTTTGATTTCTGAGCAACTCTCCAATCTTAAATTTCAAATTTAAAAGATGATAGACATAGTATTCCATTGTATATATATATATATATATATATATATATATATATATATATATATATATATATATACTACAACTTCTTGATGCAGTTGTTCACATTGAGCATTTGGATTAAGTTCATATCTTGGCTATTGTACTAACTGTGCTTTGATGAAACTGTACATATCTACTTTTGAAAGAATATTTTAGCAGGTAAATGGCAAGAACTGCTATTGTTTAATTGTATGGAGTTTTATTTATAACTTTTGAAGAATTTTTCTTATTACTTTTCACAGAGGCTAAGCCAGATAACATACCCTCTACAACCCCTCTAACACAAGCTGTTTCCAGACATTTGAATATCATGGAATTTGCTGCAATATTGCTGGAACTATAGGATATTATTCTGAGCGAGTAAAGTGAATAAAAAGGGATAGAGATCTGTCTCTTTCTCTCATATAGCACTTAAAATATGCAGCAAGAGAACATCAAAGAACCTAAGGCAACACAACAGGAGAACTATATGCAGTACTGAATTTTAGGAAGCATTAGGTTTGTGGGAGAGAGATAATGGTTTTGGTGTTGGAATCACGTGGATAGGAAATCACAGTAGTGCAAATCACAAAACCTCAATCAACATAAAAAGTTCAAAATAAATAAACAAGATAAAACAAGATGCCACATCAAAAGTAAACAAACAAAATAAAATACGGCAGACAGATGAATAAGACATTTTGCTTCTTTTATACTCTATATACTGATAATACTCAATAATGACAATCAATTCTGAATACTGTGTAAATGTTCACTTTCCTAAACAAGAAAGTGGTTCATTTTCTTTTAATATACAATAAGCAAGATTTAACTAAGATATAGAATATTTTCTTCCTCATGGGGCAATACATAGCTAACGTCCTTAGCCTTTTTCTTTATTTGTTACAAAACTTTCCTACATATTAGCTGTACCTTAATTATAATTTTAGAATTTAGTCTCTCCAAAAATCTTTAATATACGTGGCCTGATGTTCAAAAATGTTGCATTAATTGACTACAACAGTTTCAGTTTACAAACTGAATTAGCTTTGATATATGTTTTTCATAAAACTTCTGTTCTATATCCATTTCTCATATCCTATTTAGGAATACTTTAGACAGACTTCTTGTGTGGCAGGTGCCCTATGATTAACAACAATCCAACTTAAAAATATGCCTATTAAGGAGGTGGGATGGACAGGTAAAACGGAAATTTGGGACATTGGTGAAGGGAAGTTGAACTATGATAGAACTGATATTGGAAAATTGTATGCCTAAAAACTCAACAAAGAATAACTTTGTAAACAATAATGCTTCAATAAAATTTTGAGTGCCAGAGAGAGTGCAGTGGCTATGGCATTTAATCTTGCATGCATCTTACCATTTGGTACCCTAAGACCACCAGAGTAAATTCTGAATACAGAATCAGGAGTAATGCCTGAGCATTTTTAAAATATATTAATTTTAACATATTTTTCTATGTCCTCCAAATAGTAATACGTCTTATTAAAATAGAAGCATGATGTTGGAACATTGTTTGCATGAACTCTTAACAGTAACATTATTGTATAAAGCATGGCTAAAATAAAAGTAATCTAAATTTTTAAATGATACATTTTAAATCATTATACTCCATTCTGCTTTCAAGAGTCATCAGCTAATATTTTTTATTTCAATGATAGGAAAGCAAAATTCAAATAATTGAAAATATTTTAAAAGTAACATCAATTTTAATCTTTGAACTTGCAATAGAATTCTTATATTTTCAAATTTATTTAGTGCTATTCCCACCTAATATCAATACTGTAACAAATTTTAAAATGCTTATAAAGTTATCAATGTATTAAATGCAGGAACATAAACAAAAGAATGCCTAAATTACTTCTGGCTGTAGGAGTCTGACTCAAGACTTTCATGCTAACAAGAAGTAATTTAGTCGATGGAACTGGCTGAATGCAATGCAGACATTGTGATCATGCATTCCATTTTTTTTAGCTTTTTTATATATATTTGTTGAATTCTTACTCATTTGAAATATTTCAAAGTTTTAGTTTTGTGGCTGCAGATGTGTGCAACTCCCAACATCGAAGTCCTAGTGACATCACATCACCAAAATATTGCCTCTCCTTTTCATTTCCATACTACAATTTCCCAACACTCTATAGTAATTACCAAAATCTCACCCAGCCCAAAAATTTCTTGTGTCTTATATTGTTAATTTATTTGCATTTCCATTTATATTCCCTTCATCTAATTGTCTTTAACTTACACTCATTTAACATGAGACTCACCATTGACATCCTGAAAATAAGAACAATAACAATAAAAATGCAAAATTTCTGATTGTAAAGAAATGAGTCACCATGCTTGCTTTTTATTGTACTCTTTTTCATCGTGTTTCTGCACACAGTGATCCACGGTGAGACATGGCTTCCCTCGCCTTATACAGGAATTACTAATCAAATAATAAAAACCACCACTCTTCAAAGTCCTTTGCCAAATCTCAAGAAAACAACCAGCATTGAATCCAGTTTCTTATGTACTCTGACTCATTTTGCCTTAAGTATGTTGCCGCTTTCTGCTTCCTACCGAAGAGCTTCTCCAGTGCCAAAGATAAGGCAGAATCCATGTAGAAATTACAGAGAGCTACTATCTAAATAAAAACTCTCAAACGAAGAGTGGTCAGAAATGATAGACAAATATTTCTTTATCTTGACCTTTAGGGTGTTACTGCAAGGAAGCAATCTAAAGAATTCTTGAGAGACTGCAGAAAATTAAAGGTCCTGCTCCACTTCTAGCATATTGCTTTTTTCTCCTC
Source organism: Suncus etruscus (assembly GCF_024139225.1). Lineage (NCBI taxonomy): Eukaryota > Metazoa > Chordata > Mammalia > Eulipotyphla > Soricidae > Suncus > Suncus etruscus. Next base: position 79,003,446 of record NC_064863.1, read on the forward strand.
CTCTGTCATATTCTCTACGATTCCATGGGGTTACATCCTAAGAAACCATCTGTACTCTGTTATACGTAAGACTGTTTTCAGAGAATCATCTGAAGCTGAGTCCTCGTTCTTGCTTAAACACACCCTTTTATGTTCTCGAATTTCCAAGCCTTCTCTATTATGGAAATTATCACTAAAGTTCCTTTAAGCTGTGTTCTTCCTGCTCATATTTGAACTTCTAATTTTAAAATGGTTCTTTATGGAAACCAGGAGGATAGTTCAATTATCTAGGAATATGTGAGCAAACACACAGACTTCTTGACACCAGAAGTTGTGGTCTTGGTGATCCCAGAGTCCCACACCACAGAGACTGCACACCCACACCAATGAATGTGGGCATTAGGAACTCTAAGCATGAGTATGTCTTCTACACAAAGAGCGTCCCAACAAACCATAAGTGAGCAGCAGATGTTTGATGACGTAATTCCCATATAGGACTGATATTACACTGTGAGATATAGGAAGCGGACCTGAAAAAGGCAACGGTGAATGTTGTGGCACCAAGTACTGAGTGAAAGCATAAAAATATTGACGGGGTGACAAAATATGTGAGGTGCTGACTCAGCAGACAGACTTGGCTGAAGTGTAGGAAAATACAATTCTATTCCCACATAACGTTAACAATTGCATGTATGTGGATAAAATAGGAGAGGGAGAGAGGAGGAGGGAATGAGAGAGGTCAAGCACTTTGAAGTCCCATGGGCAGAAGTAAAAAAGAAACTAAACCCAGGCTTACTCTTGTCCAGCGTTTAGCCAGAGCTAGCCATGTCTTTAGTGTTTCTGAATTAATCTGGCTTACACTAGACAACAGCATTCAGACCACTGACAATTTTATTCTTCTGAGGTAATAAATGTATTCTTCTCTACTCCCTAACTTGACTTTGACTTTAGAAGTTTTGAGAAAACAACTGCGAAAACAAAAGTATGAAAGTTTTTATTCTAAATCATGTAAAGATCTGCCTTTTAACCCTTTGGTTGCTCTTGTCAGTCCTTTATTAATATTCTTTGTCTTCCTAGACAATGCTAACACACTGATTTACCAGAATGTTTCAACAATTTATGAAGTTTTAATAACACATTAGTGTTTTGGCCCTTCTTTTATTGGTGTTGACTATATTTGAAAATAAATTTTATATCTTTGTGATTTATATTACATAGAATGTTTTATTAATATGTGAAATGAATGTATTTTCTTACAGCAATAGTAGGAATTGACTTAATCTGCTAAGCTTTGTATTCAGATATAAATAAAGTTTCCAATATGGTATTTAGAAGAACATACAGGTATAACTTAAGAGGGTTAGTAGAAAAACATGAGTTGTTGGTATAATATATAATGATAGCAAAATATAAAATTATATAAACATTATGAAAAGTAATTTACATGGCAAAGTATTAGGAAGACATGTCACTTTAAGTAAAACCAAAAAAACATATGTACATATGTTATTATTTTTGATTTGGGTCCATATAGGACAGTGTTCAGGGATTACTCCTGGTTCTGGGCTCAGGGATCACTAGTGGCAGGACTCAGGAAACCATATAGAGTACCAAGGATCAAACACAGATAGTTGCACACAAGGCAAGAACCCTACTATCACTCCAACCCTCAACATTTTTATTTTATGTAAAATGTTCAAAAACTGGCTGGGTTTCTCCTGCCCCCAGAAGGTAAAGAAGCTCCGTCCACCCACACCGACTGCGCAAACGGCCAAGCCCCACCCCCGCCGAGTTTCTCTTGCCGCCTGAGGGTAGGGAAGCTCCGCCCACCCACGCCAACCGCACAAATGGCCAAGCCCCGCCCCCGCCGAGTTTCTCCTGCCCCCTCAGAGTGGGGAAGCTCCGCCCACCCATGCCAACCAAGCCCCGCCCCCACCGGGTTTCTCTTGCCCCCTGAGGGAAGGGAAGCTCCGCCCACCAACGCCCCTCTGGGTTTCTCCTGCCTCCCAGCACTAGCTGACAACTATAGGGCAAAGCAACGAATCAGGCCACAGAAAGAGCATAGGAGCCAAACCTCAGCAAGCTCACCCAACAGTACCCCTAGAACCATCCTCAGGGACGGGACCCGTTCCCACACCACAGGGGATCAAAACAGGCTGAAATTGGAAGGAACAGCACTCCAAAGCACACCAATAAACACAAAGATATATGGGTAAATCAAAGAGAACCCTAACTTCTGAAGATACGAAGACAAACCCTAACAAGTTTCCAAGTCCGCCAAAATGCACAGATCCGTGGGAAGGTGACCTAAAAGCAGCAATGAGGAAGGAAATGCAAGAATTAATAAAAGAAACCTTAGCTACCGAGTATAAGATATCTATGGATGAACGAATCAGCCAAATTAAAGAAGAAATGTTAAAGAGCATGAGAGAGTCATTACAAAAAGAAGTGAAGGAATTAACAGACAAAGTAACAAGCCTTACTAGCAGAAACACAGAGTTGGAGAAACACATTGAAGAACTCGAAGGAAAACTGCAAACAAAAAACAACCAAGAAACCAACAAAGAAATAAAAGGCAAAGCACTGGAAGGAAAAGTCCAGTACCTAATGAACAAGGACAAAAGAAACAATCTAAGAATCGTGGGTATACCAGAAGGGGAGGAAGTAGGGAAAGGGGAAGAACAAGTAGTCAGAGAGATAATAGCAGAGAACTTCCCCACCCTCTGGAATGAAACTTCAGGGCAAATCCAGGAAATCAAGAGAGTCCCTAATAAAATAGACCCTAATAAACCAACACCAAGACATATAGTAATCCAAATGGCAAAAAACAAAGAGAAAGAGGAACTTCTTAAAGCAATAAGAGAGAAAGAAAACCTCAAGTACAAAGGTAGGGACATAAGAATCAAACCAGATCTCCCAATCGAAATAATTCAAGCAAGAAGACAGTGGAAGGACATATTTAAACGACTGAAGGAAAGAAACTTCCAACCTACAGTCCAATACCCAGCAAAACTATCATTCATATGGGAGGACAGACTAAAAACATTCTCAAACAAGACTGAACTAGAATTATTTGTGCAAATATAAAATAAAACCGATCCTAAACGACCTACTCAGAGATGAATTACAGTATCCAAACCCCCAATTGTAACGATTGTAAAAACCACCCTACAGAACACAACAGAACTGCACAACAGTCCTCTCTCTCAATAATCTCCCTAAATTTTATTGGACTAAACTCTCTAATTAAAAGACACATAGTAGAAAACTGGATTAGGAAAAATAAACCAGATCTGCTGTCTGCAAGTAACACACCTACAACTACAGGATAAGCATAGGCTTAGAATAAAAGGATGGAAAGTAATTATTCAGGCCAATGGAAAACAAAAAAGAGCAGTGACAGCCATTTTTTTTTGGTTTTTGGGTCACACACAGCAGTGCTCAGGGGTTATTCCTGGATCCAGGCTCAGAAGTTGCTCCTGGCAGGCACGGGGGACCATATGGATTCGAACCGATGACCTCCTTTCTTATATCAGACCAAATTGCATTCAACCTCAAGAATGTGATCAGAGACAAAGAGGGTCACTACTTACTGATCAGGGGAACATTAGATCAAGAAACACTAACCCTGGTCAATATCTATGCACCTAATGTAGAGTCAGCAAAATATGTGAGGCAACTGCTCGTAAACCTGGAGAAACACATGAAGGGAAATGTGATAATAGTAGGGGACCTCAATACTCCACTATCACCACAGGACAGATCCACCAAAAAGAAAAATAGCAAAGAAATAAGAGCTCTAAATGAAAAACTTAGAAGATTTGGAGCTAATAGACTTATATAGAGCCCTCCATCCCCAGAAAGCAGAATACACATTCTTCTCAAGCCCACATGGAACCTTCTCCAGTATAGACCATGTCTTAGGATACAAAGTGAACCTATATAAGACCACAAAGGTAAGGATCATTAAAAGTACCCTTTCAGATCACTATGCAACAGAGGTCAAAATTGACGTCAAGAAGAAGCACTGGAGAAAAACTAATACCTGGAGATTAAACAACATGCTGCTTAACAACAACTGGATCAAAGAACAACTCAAGGAAGAAATAAAAAGATTCCTTGAGACAAATGACAATGAAGATACAACATGTCAAAATTTGTGGGACACAGCAAAAGCAGTAATTAGGGGGAAACTCATAGCAATACAGGCCTATGTCAAGAAACAGGAAAATAACAAAACCAACAGTTTAAAAGATCACCTCAAAGAATTGGAACAACAGCAACAGAGAAATCCAACCACAACCAGAAGGCAAGAAATAATAAAAAATCAGAGCAGAAATAAACAACATAGAAACTAAGAAAACAATACAAAAAATCAATGAGAGCAGGAGTTGGTTTTTTGAAAAAATAAACAAGATAGACAAACTGCTGGCAAGACTCACCAAAAACAAAAGAGGGAAAACACCCAAATCAGTAGGATCACAAATGAAAGGGGAGAGATTACAACAAAACCCCAAGAAATACAACATATCATGAGATCCTATTATGAACAACTATACTCCACTAGGCTAGAGAACCCAGAAGAAATCGACAGATTCTTGAAAAAAAAAAAAAAAACCCTCTTCCAAGACTGGAAAAGGAAGATCTAGAAAGCCTAAACAGACCAATCACCTCAGAGGAAATTGAAGATGTAATTAAAAAACTCCCTAAGAACAAAAGCCCAGGTCCAGATGGATTTACAGGTGAATTCTATCAAGCTTTCCAAGAAGACTTACTACCACTTTTCCATAGGCTCTTCCAAACCATAGAAAAAACAGGAATCCTCCCTAACTCCTTTTATGCGGCAAATATCACACTCATTCCCAAAGATGGCAAAGACACCACCAAGAAAGAAAACTACAGACCAATCTTACTAATGAACATAGATGCAAAGATACTCAACAAAATCTTAGCAAACCAAATCCAGCACTTTATCAAAAAGATCATACATCATGACCAGGTGGGATTTGTACCAGGAATGCAAGGTTGGTTCAACATACGCAAATCAATCAACATTATACATCACATCAACAACAAGAAAGACAAAAACCACATGATCATATCAATCGATGCAGAGAAGGTGTTTGACAAAATCCAACACCCTTTCATGTTAAAGACACTCAGTAAAATAGGCTTAGAAGGAACCTTCCTCAAGATAGTTAAAGCTATCTACGAAAAGCCTACAGCCAACATTATACTTAATGGCGAGAAACTAGAAGCATTCCCACTAAGGTCAGAAACTAGGCAAGGCTGTCCACTCTTTCCACTCTTATTCAATATAACCTTAGGAATCAACCTTACAAGGGAAGTGAAAGACCTATACCAGGGAAACTTCAAAACGCTTCAGAAAGAAATTGAAGACGATCTAAAGAAATGGAAGAACATCCCATGCTCATGGGTAGGTAGAAATAACATAGTCAAAATGACTATCCTACCCAAACTACTATATAGATTTAATACAATCCCTATCCAAATCCAGACACCATTCTTTAAAGAAATAGAACAATCAATCACAAAATTTATCTGGAACCACAAAAGACCCAGGCTAGCCAAACACATACTGAAAAACAAAAAGCTGGGAGGCATATCCTTACCTAACTTGAAACTATACTATAAAGCCATAGTAATCAAAACAGCATGGTACTGGAACAGAGACACGACCTCAGACCAGTGGGTTAGAACAGAATTCCCAGACATAAACCCCAAGATATACAGCCAACTAATATTTGATAAAAGAGGCAAGAACCTGAAATGGAACAAAGGAAATCTATTCAACAAATGGTGTTGGTACAACTGGAAAACCACATATACGAAAGTGAAGATTGACCCATACCTCACCCCTTATACAAAAGTTAACTCAAAATGGATCAAAGACCTTGAAATCAGACCCGAATCCATAAAGTTTATCGAGAATAAAATAGGCAGAACACTCGAAGACCTATATATCAAAAATGTCTTTGAGAATGGAGCACGAATGGCAAGAACGTTAGCAGCAAATATAAACAAATGGGACTACATCAAACTAAAAAGCTTCTGCATGGCAAAAGAAACCCTACCTAACACAAGAAGACAGTTAACAGAATGGGAAAATATCTTTTCACTCGACATATAAGATAAAGGGCTGATATCTAGAACATACAAAGCACTCAGAAAGCTGAGCCCCCCCAAAACCAAATAAAGCCATAAAAAAATGGGGAGATGAAATGAAGAGACACTTCTCTGAGGAAGACAGAAGGATGGCCAACAAACACATGAAAACATGCTCACCTTCACTCATCATCAGGGAGGTCCAAATCAAGACAACAATGAGATACCACCTTACACCAGTGAGGATGGCTCACATCAAAAATAATGGAAACAACCTTTGTTGGCGGGGATGCGGTATGAAAGGAACTCTCATCCACTACTGGTGGGAATGCCCCCTAGTCCAACACCTATGGTGAAAAGTCTGGAGAGTGCTCAAAGAACTCAAAATTGAGCTGCCATTTGACCCAGCAATTGCTCTCCTAGGCATATACCCCCAAGTTGGAAGGACATTCATTCCAAAATACGTATGCACCCCACTATTTATCGCAGCACTCAGTATAATAGGCAAATCTTGGAACCAACCTCGATGTCCAACAACAGATGAATGGATCATTAAGATGTGGTACATATACACAATGGAATGTTACATGGCAGTCAGAAATGATACAATCACAGACTTTGCAGCAACGTGGATGGACCTAGATCATGTTATGTTAAATGAAGTAAGTCAGAAGGCAAAAGATAAAAACAGAATGGTAGCACTATTCTGAAACACCTAGAACATATATTTTATACACAACTAATACCTAACAATCAAATAACAGGGTTTAACAGGGTAGAAACTCCGAACACTGTAATAGTCAACATATACGTGGGAGCAGTGTCCAAAATACATGAAAAAGGAAAAACACAAACTCTTGACTACACATTATACTACAAAGAAAACAGCAACAACAGAAACAGCAGCATAGAGAGAACAGGTATGTAATCAGACTTCTACAACAAAGGCCCACAATAATCCCTTAGAGATCATATACAGGAACAGAAGTTTAGAACACCACAGGAAATCACTGACTGCAATGGCAACATACCATAACACTATGTTTTAATGCCTTTATCTTACTATATTTTAAATAACCACTCAGCTTTTCTGTCCACAGGCGCCCTTGGATACAAAGGGCGGACAAACTAAGATGGAACTCGGGATAGCACACGAGATACCATACCTTGCTTGCACTACGAGATGGCCACGAGAAAACTCTTTAACATACACTTTATCTCTAGGTTATACCTTCTTTTAGGAATTGAAGCACGTGACCAGTCAGACCATCGAAGCAGTACCTGCGACATACAGACTTAAACTACAGGCTCTATTCATCGAACACATTCAACCAAACCAGCATTCCCTTGCTATTCTCTCCTCTCTTCTCACTACTTTTTTTTTTCATTTTTCTCTTTTCTATTCTTCTCTTTACATTTTCCCCTTTCTCTTCTCCCTTTCTTTCTAAGGTATTTTCTCTTTTCTCTCCCTTCATACCCCTTCCATATTCCTTCCCCTTTCTCTCCTCCAGAAATCCAACTATCCCTTCACCCCTCAATCCCATCCAGATCTCCCACCATATTAAATCTCTTCACCCTCAGTCCTTAATCTATTAGGCATCAAGATCGACCTCCTACCCAATGAACCAGTACCCAGCACCCAGGCGAGGGGACACCCAGTCAAACCCACACCTCGTCTCCTGCAAGAAAGGACAGCCAACTCCCCTGCGGACTCATGCTGCAAGGCCCTCCCTACCAACTCCCCCTAGCGTGGACTGTTTCTTGAAACCGGACCTAGGTCCAAAAGTATCCCCAATACAAGAACTCTTCCAAGACCTCCCTGCCACAAATTTTTACCAATCTGAAGAAGGTCAGGGGGTGTGATAGGAAGATGCCTGGGAACCCACACACCACAAGAAAAACCCAAAAGACAATGGGAAAAACTGTACTTCCAACATAGGCATAAGACCTGTAATACACCACCTCTTTACCTGCTCTCCCCCAAATGTAAAAAAGACTTTTTGCACCACTTTGGTCCTTTATAAACTTCGCTAACTCATTTTATATCTTTTATTTTATTTTATTTATTTATTTTTTTAAATGTCTGTCCTACATATACATTTGTGAGCACATACATTTTTATTTCCTTTTTTTTTTTATCGTTTTTGGGTATGTGACCTGTTTCTGTTATCCCCTCTGTCCACCCTCAAATACACCGACAATATAATGGAGCACCATTTTCCCCTGCAAAGGCACACTAAATAAAGGGGAAATCTTACATATAAAAAAAAGAGCTCTTATCTACTAGAGATAGGAACTCATAGTTGTTTACAATACAGGGATATCTCCTACCTTGAAAATATGTCATGTGGAGTCAACTTAGACCTCAGGTGATTAGATACCATTCATCCAGCCTTGAACCCTGGATCCCAGACATAGAAACTGCACAGTTCTTCACAACAGCTGCAGGAAACAAATTCCATCTGGGGCAGCCTTAATACTGCGGGGTCAACAAAAAGGGCCAGCTCTAACATGATATCCTGAAAACGAGGAAAATGTGAACAACTTGACCTTAGAGCAGATTAGCCTACCTTACCAGCTAACGACAAGACAAAACCAGAAGACTTGGCACCCTTTGGTAGGTCCAAAAGCCAAGATCGCGATTGACAGATGACTGGCTGCTAGAACCACGACCAGACTGTATACATCTTGGGACCAATAAAAAAGCCCTAGTTTAGGGTTTGAACTATGACCTGCACAATAATCATGATCCCCAGTCCCAAAGGTCCAGCAGAGACAATTGTAACGAAATGGGGCTCTGGAAGCACAAAGAAAGATGCTATCCTATGTGCCATCCTAGGTTCAGTGCAAAGACCAAGATCACCAACCACAGAAGATGGATTAAAATGACACTGAGGTAACAGAACATCTAGAACCACAAAGACTGACTTCATCATAAGTCCCACCTCAGGATCTGTGCAGATACTGAGACCTTTAAACACAGAGCTCTGATTGTATCACCCTGGACAGAGCAGAAGTATTCCACACACCACAAAAACACCACCGGGAGAGTAAATGATCCTGAGCAAAGTCTAGGGTTGATCCCATGACAGTATACTCCAAGGACGGAGAAACCCCATATTTCTTAGGCCAAGTGAATTCCTTTTCGAATGACCCCAATATTTACTGTGCCAGGGCAGGAGGGAAAAAACAAAAATACAAAAGCACAAAACTTTGGTTATTTATATATATATTACCTTCATTTATTATTGTTATTATTATTATTTTTATTTACCTAGCTATTTTGGTTGATTTCTCTGTTTGGGTGTGATTATTGAAATTGTTGTCCCCAATTATACTTATTTTTTTCTCTTCCTTTCTTTTCTTTCGTTATGTGCTATGCCATGTTTCTTATTTCAAGACCATGGCGTGTTTTTTGTTTGTTTGTTTTTGTTTGTTTTTTGTTTGTTTTGTTTTGTTTTGTTTTGTTTTGTTGTGCTTACCGATATAGCTGGAGTCCTCACTGGATATTTGACACTTCTTTTGGTACTGGTGGAGTGTTTCACCTTCTTTTTCTCCTTCATCTCCCAAATTGATGATGAGAGCCTCTAGAAGGATTCCGCTCATTTTCAGGGTATTAGACTCTTACCCCAGTTTATTTCTTTTCTCTTTTTCAGGCAAAACCACGCAACTTGAACTAGCTAGTCCTGCCTCCAGTTAGAGGGGGAAATAAGGGAGGCATCAAGACCAAATAGGTGCAAGACTACTAAGTAGTAGGTTAGATACAGAGGGGACCACATATTCTAGCCGCCCTGGGGGTGAGGGAAGAGGAAATGGGAGGTAGGACAAAAACGGAGGTGTAGGGAGGACTATTTGGTGATGGGAATCCCCCCCGATTTTATGTAAATATGTACCTAAAATATTATTGTCAACAATATGTAAGCCACTATGATCAAAATAAATATTATATTAAAAATTGTAACTAAAAAATGTTCAAAAACTATTCAAATACTTCTAAACAGAAACAGCTCTTTCTTTTATGGAAAATTTTTTTTATCTCATTGTACTTTTCTAGTTAGGAAAACATTTAACTTGAGGTTTTTTATAGTTAAAATTATTATAGTAAAAAGTCATTACTAAAAGTTCTATCCAGAATTAGACATGTAGTTAGAAAAAGAGGCTTTACATATGGAATCCTGAGGATAAGCAACATTTTCTTGCTTTGCTGCTTAAGATAGCATCATAAAAGTTTTTGGGCTCTTTATTCAGTTGCATAAATGAGTCAGTAAAATGGAGATATATATTTTTCAGTATGTTGAATAAGTGATAAATTGTAAGAACTTAGGTTTGTCCCAAAATATTGGGTCTGATTAGCTCAAATATTCAAATTTATATTCACTTCTTAAAAACATATTCACACATAGGCATTCTTTGCACCCCTCTCTATCTTGCCCCTTCACACCCAACTGTTATTTTTTTTCACATTCTCACATTTAAATAAATTCTGGTTCATATCTTTGGTGGTCTCTCACATATTTAAATTTGAGAACTAGAATTCCTAACTCTAATTTCTTTTATTTAGACCATCAAAAATAAAAACCCAAATTTGGTTTCAACACTCCCCCGATGAAACACTCAATGTATCAATATTACTACTGACACAATTAAATTCATATGGCATAAAAAGTCATGCGCACCTTAAGGCCAACCAAAGTTTCCAAACTAGGTAATTATATAAAGTATTGAGGATATTCTGGTAATGTAACAACCATTGTTCTCAATGAATTAATTGACAAGGTGAATCAGATAAGACCAGCAGATAACTGTAAATCAATTTGGCTTGAGAAATGACAGACACATGCACAAATATCCTGGGAACAAAGGAGCATTTCAAATAACCTGAGATGAGAGAAGAAGAGTGACTTCATAGAGTTCTGAGTTTTTGTGAAATGTCTTGCAGAGTGGGGGAAAGCTGGCTAAAAAATGAAGAAAGAATCAAAGATTGCACTGCGGGTACCAAAATACCAAAAGGTAGAGTTAGAAGCAAAGCAAATTGGCTCTGATTTCAGAGTTTGGTCTTGACTAGACCCAATGTAGGGTTTATTTTTTGGGGAAGTGACCCACTGTGTGATCCAAGTTTACTCCTATGGCTGTCTCAGGGATCACTCCTGGTAGTGCTCAGAAACTTAAGTGGGGATAAAACCGGCAGTTTTATCTTGCAAAGCAAGAGGCTCAACTTTTGTACTATCACAAGAGCCCCTAGAGTTCAACTGATGGTCTATGTTCTTACATTATTCTTACTTATTCTTACTATCACCCTATTACTCTGATTGAGCCACCAGAATTACTACTTGTTTTTGTATATTTAAACCAATGTATTGGTGGGGGGAGGTTGGGCCACATCCGGTGATGCTCAAGGGTTACTTCTGTCTATGTGCTCAAGAATCACTCCTGGCTTAGGGGACCACATGGGATGTGGGGGATCCATCCTAGGCTAGTGTACATCAAGCAGATGCCTTACAGCTTGTGCCACTGCTCCAGCCCCATAACCCAATGTATTCGTGACTGATAAAAGGGTTTATAAATGTATGAGTGTCAAACTGGAACTGATTTGTCACTTTACAGCGCAATGACATATTGTGGAATCATAGAAGAACAAGAAAAAACAATTCCGGTTGTTGAATTTTCAACACATGCTGAATATTCATCACATACTCTGAAACTATCTTAGTACATAGTATTGTCTTATAAACATTAAAATATTAGGAAAACATTTTATTATTTGGATTCTCAGTATATTGTTAATTTTTTTTAAAACCACAGTGTTTCTGAATAAGTGTATTGCTGTATGCCTGCTCTCTCAAAATTTAGTAATGGGCCATGTTCCAGAACCAGCCTGACTTAAAGTGTAACAGCTTAAGAGGCCTAACAAGAGTACAGTGAATTTCTGCCCCAGGTACAGAGATGACACAGGTGATGGGATGGATGCTGGAACATATTTTAAGACTCAATTTTGAATAACATTGTAAATATTGGTGCTTTAAATTTTTATTCAAAGATTAAAGGACTTGGGGGGCAGGGCACATCCTGTGTTGCTCAGCCATTACTAACTAAAAGGATCCTGATTATGCTGAAGCAACGTTTAGGAAGCTGTTTATTTTTTTAATTTATTACCACTGAGCCTTCCTCTTGCCCGTACTATTCTCTCAGGAGGAATAGTGAAATCCCATGTGTGGTAATAACTTTTGTGAACACAAACACTCACATGGAATTATCTCTGTATTTATAGGAAAACATTTGTCACAGGAAGGCCTAAAATATGAGGTTTTTCATTTTTTCCAATGTTTTACTTAAATGAAATTGATCATAATACAGTTGGTTCAGGCATTCAATATTCCAAGACCAAACCCACACTAGCATGACCTTCTCTCCACCATTAACCCCAGTTTCCCACCCCCTGAATGATTTCCCCTTTGGCAGACACATAATATTTATTTTATATTGCTTACTAAAACAAAGTGGCTATTAGAATTATTGAAAAATACATCAAAAATTTTTTGAAAATGGTCAAATTTCACAATAGGATAACTAAGTATAGAGCATTTACTAAGATGTTACTAAGATGTTTGTTGCTAGCCGTCATTTGTGCTTTTCTTTTTTTTTTTTATCTACTTGGCTTCTATGTTACTATCCCATCTGATTTGGTATTACAAATAAGTTTGACAAACTCAAAGAAATAATAGAATTGGACAGCCTAGAATACTCAAGGGGATATGAGAATATACATTAGAAAACTTCAAACAGAATTATCAGGGCTGAAAAACATGGTAGATGAAATGAAAATCTCACTGAAATGGCTCACCAGCAGAGTAACCAGCTGCTGAGAAAATAATAAGTGATATAGAAGATGAGCTGTATAACACCTTCATACAATAGAAGAGGCTGAAAAAATTCCTCAAAGAAAGCAGACAACAATAGAACTGTGGGATAAACTCAATAGAAACTAAATGAGAATCACTGGGGTCTCAGAGATCCAGAAAGAAAGCCCTGATGAGAATCAAGTCAAGGATATAATTGCTGAGAATTTCCCAGAACTAAAGAACGCATGCAACTGTATTTCAGATGCCTGAAGAATACCAGCTAAAAGAGATCCAAAGTAAAGCACACCAAGGCACATAATAGTCACAATGAAAACCACAGGTAGAGATAGAATATTGAAAGCAGTACAATAAAAAATAAATTCTATACAAAAAGGCATCCTTAAAATTTACAGCATATTTGTCACAAGCAACCCTCAAGGTCTGAAGGCAGTGGTGGGATACAGTGACAAAATTCAATGAAATAAATGCTTCACAAAGGATACTTCAACAAGCCAAACTTTCATTCAGGGTTGCAGGAAGGATACACAGCTTCAGAAAGAAACACAGCTCAGAAACTTTAGAGACTTGAAACCAACTTTAAAAGAGCTAAAGGGTTTATTCTAAGACAAAACAGACCCCCCACCAACACACCAAACTCCTACAAAACGATGACACTTAATCCCATGACAAACATCTCTCAATGTCAATGGGTTAAATTAAGAGACATAGAGTGTCAAAATGGATCAAAATATTGAATCTAACATTTTGCTGCCTGCAAGAAACACATCTGAATAGTCAGAGCAAACAGACTCAAAGTCAATGTTGGAGGACAATCATTAAAACAAACAATTCTCATATCTTTGGATATAAAAAAAATAAAAAATAAAAGACAGTGTGGGTATATCTAGAGACAATAGAGATGAGAATCAGGAGGACCTGTCTATGGTAGGAGGCTTGCCACAAAGAGCAGAGAATGTAGTTAAAGTAGAGAAGGGACATTCATGACACCTCTTTGCTTGTAGTAGTACAAACCACAATACCGAGAGAGAGAGAGAGAGAGAGAGAGAGAGAGAGAGAGAGAGAGAGAGAGAGAGAGAGAGAGAGAGAGAGAGAGAGAGAGAGAGAGAGAACCAGTGAATAAAAATGCCTGCCCCAGAGGCAGGTATGGAGGGTCTATGAGAGGGAAGAGGGCATCAGGGAGGTTGAGAGGAAAATTATTGACATTGGTGGTGGAAAATGTGCACCGGTGAAGGTTATTATACATCACATGACTGTAACTCAATCATGAACAACTTTTTTCTGCTGAAAATAAATTGTATTATGAAGACTCTTGTAACTATGATGTTTAAATAAAAATGCATGTATAGGGGCCGGGCGGTGGCGCTGGAGGTAAGGTGCCTGCGCTAGCCTAGGACGGACCACGGTTCGATCCCCTGGCGTCCCATATGGTCCCCCAAGAAGCCAGGAGCAACTTCTGAGCTCATAGCCAGGAGTAACCCCTGAGCATCACAGGGTGTGGCCCAAAAAAAAAAAACAAAAAAAATGCATGTATAAAAATTAAAAAGGAAAAAGAAAATGACAATGTTCCACATTTTAAAAAAGTTAATTTCTAATTATATAGTACTTTCTCTCTTGAGGGTCACATTCTGTCTTGCTCAGAAGTTACTCCGGTCTCAGAGCTTGTGAGCTCCTTAAAGATATTCTTGTGATACAATTTCTAGGAAAAGAAATTCCCTTTATCTAACCCACAGCAACTCTATGTTTTCTATCTCTTAATATTATGTTTTATACTTTTGAATATAAATAGAATTATGAAATTTTATATTGAGATTTTTATGCTGTATGTCATTGACACATATTAATCAAAGTTGTCACTTTGAAGTACTCATTAATTTTAGTGAAGACCTATTTAAACATCTACTTACTGAGAGGCATATTAGCTGTTCTCTGTTCTTTGCTATTATAAATAAATATTCTAACGACAAGTAATGAAGCAGTGTTTCCAAAACTTCTTTCGTATGGCATCTCTGCAGAGATTAGTCGCGAAGCATTGATGTTGTGCTGTTGGCAAGGCAGTGGCTATGGGTTGTGAATGCTGCTGCCAGGGATTTGGCAGGGTAGGGAATCAGCTCTCTCCCCTCTCAAGGGATCGACCCGGGTTTTCAGTCTGAAGACTGGTGTGTTCATGAATTTTAGTGGCTCAGCATGGATCTCATCCAGGATTAGTCATGAATTTGTGAAGTTAGGCAGATGAATTTAGAAGGAGGCATAAGGCATGTGAGTGTGGCTTAAAGTACAAGTTTTTGCTAAAAGTATTTTGTTCCTAGAATCCTAACTTCTCTCAGTGGTCAGGTTATTCTTTTCTTAGAACAACAGTTTAATCCCATTGACATGGAAAGAAATAGGCAAAATAAAGTTTCAGTTACCAATATGTTGTCTTCATTTTTAAGAATGGTAGTCCCAGAAACGAATTATTATCAGGAAACACAGCCAGATACACTCTACAATGGTTTTCAATGTTAAACTCTATTCCCCTATTTAAATTATAAGATGAATTGAGAAAAGAAACACTTTTTCCTAGCCTTAATGTTTTTTAGATAAATTATATATATACTCTTGAATAAGTTATGCTCATATAATTTCTGGAATTCATTGCATTTTATGATTAATTAATCAGTAAGTAGTAATCAAGTTAAATCTTGATTTTATATAAAATTTTAGCATATTTTTGAATGATAAGGTATATTTTATATTTGTCAAAATTTAAGCTTTGTTAATTACATTATCAGAAAAAAATTATTTTTCATTCAAATATAGGTTGAAAAATACAAAACAGAATAATCACTGCCTTTGCTAAAAATGTTTGCTAAAAATGTTAAGCTTTGATTTTGGAAAAGTGAAACCTAATATTCCATTTAATATTACATATATTTTTAAACTTTATTTACTTATTGATTGATTGGTTTTGGAACCACACCCAGCAGCCATTGTGCAAGTCCTCAAGCCAGAATATTCATATTCATACAATAATACACCAAAGCCAGAGGATGTTGAATTTTAAAGTATTCATTTGTCAAAGATTTGTTCAGTATGACAAATGTTATAAGCACTCATTTCTCTCTACAACTGCTAGGAACCAATGTTTGTATGGCTCCAAACTAGGAGGGAAGGAACTTAAAAAAAAGGGGAGAAAATGCAAAAAAATAAAGATAAAGAAGTTAACTCATTTTAATAGGCTATCTAAAATAATCGACTAGAAACATTTTAGAAAGTGGCTATCAAAAGCACCCAGTAATCTCCCTAATGTGAACATATGGTTAACTTAAAATCCCATATGAATTGAAAAGAATAATTGAAAAGGCTGAGAAACTATGGCTAACATTCTCTTTGATGACTAGCATATTTTTGCCACTTCCTAAATAGCAATATCAAGCACACAAAGATGAAATCTTTACTCAGACTCATATTTGAATCCTGTTCCCTTGGTTGTGAAATATTTCCTAGCCTTGTGGGCATCTAAACATTACATGAGGACATTAAATATTCTTTACAATTGTTCCTTAGTGTACCTCAGATGACAAGGTCTTGTTTACGTTAGTTTAATTTTTTTATTTCCTTTATCATAAACCCAATACAGACTATGCATGCACATGTAGGGTAATATGTTAATATACTAATTGCAATATTACAAACTAATTCAAAACAACATTAATACCTGAAGTATTCCTAATTTCCCTAGTAGAAGCAGACTTTATTGGTATTACTTATACCATATAAAGTAAGTAATGTGTTACAAATAATATGATTGCTATAAAATATTTTGTATTATGTATTATCTGTAGCCTAATTTCACCTATTTCAGGAGACACAATAATTTAGAAGGTCATATACAATTTTCTTTAAAATTATTTTTAATTCTACGTTTTTGCATTGATTAAAAAATTTATTTGTTCTCAGTGTACTTATTTCACTAACTGCACTCACCACTCTTTGTGGTGAGCTTTATGTCATGAGCTGGACCTTCCAGCCCTCCTCTCTTTGTCTCTGAGAATTATTGCAAAAATGTCTTTTATTTTTCTTAAAATCCATAGGTGAGGGAGACTATTCTGCATCTATCTCCCTCTGACTTGTTTCACTCAGCATAATAGATTCCATGTACATCCATGTATAGAAAAATTTCATGACTTCATCTCTCCTGACGACTGCATAATATTTCATTGTGTATATTAACCACAGTTTATTTAACCATTCATCTGTTGAAGGATATCTTGGTTGTTTTCAGAATCTGGCTATTGTAAATAGCATGGCAATAAATATAGGTGTGAGGAAGGGATTTTTGTATTATATTTTTGTGTTCCTAGGGTATATCTCTAACAACAAGAATGAATGAGGGAAGTAGAAAGCCTGTCTAGAGTACAAGTGGGGATGGGGTGGGGAGGAGAGAGATTTGGCACATCAGTGATGGGAATATTGTATTGGTGAAGGGTGGTGTTCTTTATATTACTAAAATCCAACTACACTCATATTTGTAATAAAGGCGTTTAAATAAAGATATTAATAAAAATAAAATTTGTCTAGAAGTTACTTAAAATAGTAAATTATATACTCCATAAGATCTGATATTGAGTCATATGTATTTAAACCATTTATCTTCATAGCAAATGAAAACTTACATCCATAAGATAAAAACAACGTGATTGTGCAGGTTCATAGCAGCATTAGTCATAGTAGCCAAAAAAATGATTTGTTGAGCAATAGTACAGTGAATAGGGTGCTTACATTGCACACAAATAACATAATTTTGATTTCCAGTATCCCATGGTCTCCTGAGCACCACTAGGAATTATCCCATAAGCAAAACCAGGAATAAGCCCTGAGCATCACCAAGTTTGGCAATAAATAAATAAAAATTAAAAATGAAAATTAATATAACTATTTTATAAGGTGAAAGATTAACTAAGATAGTCACTGAATATTTTCTTAAAATATGTAACTCTGCAGGTCATACAGATGTGCCTTTCAGTTTATTCTCCAGTATAAGAACAGTTGTTGAGTGCGGAGGCCGCCTTGTGGGCTCTTGTGGGCTGTGGCTTGGAGGAAGATTCTGCACCTCCTCACAGGTATAGGAAGGAGAAATAAGAGCAGATTGCCAGCATGGAGGCCGATTCTGCACCTCCTCACAGGTATAGGAAAAAGAAGTGAGGGCAGACTAGCAGTGCGGAGGCTGCCACTGTGGGCGCTTGTGGGCTGCAGCTTGGAGGGAGCTTCTGCACCTCCTCATATGTATAGGAAGGAGAAGTGAGGGAGGATTACCAGTGCGGAGGCTGCCATTGTGGGCACTTGTGGGCTGTGGCTTGGAGGGTGATTCTGCACCTCCTCACAGGTAAAGGAAGGAGAAGTGAGGGAGGATTACCAGTGCGGAGGCTGCCATTGTGGGCACTTGTGGGCTGTGGCTTGGAGGGAGATTCTGCACCTCCTCACAGGTAAAGGAAGGAGAAGTGAAGGCGGACTACCAGCACAGAGGCCGCCATTGAGGGCTCTTGGAGGGCAACACCTGCTCCTTCTCACATGTATTGGAAGGGAAGAGACCAGAGGGCATGGCCATATCTTGGCGATCGTCATGATAATCCCTGCTTAGGGGGGGGCACTCCAAAGAAGGGACCAAGTTCCACACCACAGGGGACAAAGTAGAGCCAGAACTCGAAGGCAGAACGCTCTGAGCAACCAAATGCAAAGAGATATGGGTAAACAAAGGAAGACAATAGCAGCCAGGGATATAGAGAGAAATTCTAGCAACTTTCCAAGCCCTCCAAAATGCAAAAGCCCAATAGATGAGGACCTAAAAGTGTCAATGAAAGCCATAGAAATGTAAATAAAGGAAACACTAGCCAACGAGTTCAGGAAATTCATAAATGAACAAATCAACAAACTCAAAGAACTTTTACAGGATATGAGAAAGTCCATACGAACACTCCACCCTCAGAAACCTGGATACACATTCTACTCTAATGTACATGGGACATTCTCCAGGATAGACTACATGCTAGCACATAAAACATACCTCCATAATATCAAGAGGAGAGAAATTTTGCAGGCTACCTTCACTGACCACAAGGCCCTGAAATTATATGTGAACTACAAAGAAAAACTTTAATACCTAGAAGTTAAACAGCCTAATACTGAATAACCAGTGGATCCAAGATGAAATCAAAGAGGAAATCAAAACCTTCGTGGAAACAAATAACAATAGAGACACAAACTACCAGAACCTATGGGACACAGCAAAAGTGGTACTGAGAGGAAAATTTATAGCTTTGCAAGCACACATCAGGAAAGAAGAAGGGGCATACCTGAATAGCTTAATAATGCAGCTCATAGAATTAGAAAGTGCTCAACAAAAGGAACCAAAAATACGGAGACAATAGAAAATAACAAAAATGAGAGAAGAAATTAATGAAGTGGAACAAGAAAACAATCCGAAAGATCAACGAAAGCAGAAGTTGGTTCTTTGAAAAAATAAACAAGATTGATAGACCAATGGCATAACTAACAAAGAAAGAGAGAGAAACTTGATAACTTGTATTAGGAATGAAAAAGGAGAGATCACTACTGATATGGCAGAGATTCAAAGGGTAATCAGAAACTACTTTGAGAAACTTTAAGCCACTAAAAATGACAACAGGACATTGAGACTACAGGCCTCTTCAAGGAGGAAGCTGCACTCTCCAAGCAAGTGAAAGCAGAGATTAACAGATGGGAATATATTAAACTGAGAAGCTTCTGCACCTCAAAGGAAATACCACCCAGGATACAAGAGCCCCCACTGAGTGGGAGAAACTATTCATCCAATACCCATCAGATAAGGAGCTAATCTCCAAATTATACAAGGCACTGACAGAACTTTACAAGAAAAAAACATCTAAACCCATCAAAAAGTGGGGAGAAGAAATGGACAGACACTTTGACAAAGAAGAAATACAAATGGCCAAAGACACATGAAAAAATGATCCACATCACTAATCATCAGGGAGATGCAAATCAAAACAACTATGAGGTACCACCTCACACCCCAGAGATTGGCACATATCACACAAAGAATGAGAACAAGCAGTGTTGGTGGGGATGTGGAGAGAAAGGAACTCTTATCCACTGCTGATGGGAATGCTGTCTAGTTCAGCCTTTGTGGAAAGCGATTCCTCCAAAAATTGTATATCGAGCTCCCATACTATCCAGCTATACCACTCCTAGGAATGTACCCTAGGAACACAAAAGTACAATCAAAAATCCCTTCCTTACACCTATATTCATTGCAGCACTATTTACCATAGCAAGACTCTGGAAACAACCAAGATGCCCTTCAACAGACAAATGGCTAAAGAAACTGTGGTACATATACACAATGGAATATTATGCAGCTGTCAGGAGAGATGAAGTCATGACATTTTCCTATACAGGGATGTACATGGAATCTATTATGCTGAGTGAAATAAGTCAGAAAGAGACGCAGAATGGTCTCACTCATCTATGGGTTTTAAGAAAAATGAAAGACATTTTTGCAATAATAATTTTCATACACAAAAGATAGGACTGGAAGTTACAGCTCACCTTATGAAGCTCACCACAAACAGGGATGAGTTTAGTTAGAGAAATAAGTACATTGTGAACTATCCTAATAATGAGAATGTATGAGGGAAAAGAAAGACTGTCTAGAGTACAGGCAGGAGTTGGGTGGTGAGGAGGGAGATTTGGGACATTGGTGATGGGAATGTTGCACTGGTGACGGGTGGTGTTCTTAACATGACTGAAACCCAAACACAATCATGTATGTAATCAAGGTGTTTAAATAAAATATATAAAAAATAAAATAAATAAAAATAAAAAATAAAACAAAAATAAAATGTGCAAAGAGCTGCATGTGGCTTGAGAGCTGACTCTTGTCCACCACTGTCTTAAAGTCTTAGACCAAGGGAATTCCTTTTCTAATTTTCCCAATATTTACTGTACCTATGCAAAAAAGGCACAAATTAAGTTTTTTCTTATTGTTGTTATTATTGTT
This sequence comes from Suncus etruscus, assembly GCF_024139225.1. Lineage (NCBI taxonomy): Eukaryota > Metazoa > Chordata > Mammalia > Eulipotyphla > Soricidae > Suncus > Suncus etruscus. The sequence continues at coordinate 79,024,446 of NC_064863.1, forward strand.
GTTGTTTTTTCCTTTTTGTGTGTTTTCTTCTGTTTTTATTTCAGGATTGTGGTTATTGTTTGGTTGTTGTTTATGTTACTGTGGTGATTTTCAGGTTCTTTAGTTTGAATTTTTTGTATGGTTTTATGTTTTTCTTCCTTTTTCCCTTTCTTCTCTTAAAGTGATTTTTTTATAGATTCTAGAAGGACTCCTTCCATTTCTTTCTTGTTTGATTTTTAGCCTCCCTTTTATTTCTCTTTCTTTTTTCTTCTCTCCAAACAGAACCACATAACTTGAACCATCTTGTTCTGCCTCACAAATTGAGGGGGAAATAATGGAGGGTTAATAAGACCAAACAGGTGTATGAATATTGAGTAGAAATAAAAAAAAATGATCCTACTTAAACACCAAATCCAAAGCCAATGACAACTGAATTGAAACCCAATCTACAACAAGCTAGACACAGAGTGGACCACTTATACTAGCAGCCCAGAGGTCAACGGAGGAGATACGGGATGAATGCTGGGAACAGGGGTGGAATGAGGACCACACTGATGGTGGAAATGCCCCTGATTCAATGTCACTATGTACCTAAAATACTACTGTGAAATATCTGTAATCCACTTTGGTCAAAATATAAAGTATTTAATTAAAAAAAGAAGTTATTGACTTCCTTTGCTGGCTTTTTTCTTGCCTTAGAAAAATAAAGTAATAACTTGCATAATTGTGGAAAAGTGGTGTGACAAAAATGAGGAATATTTTCTGAAAGAAAATACAATACAAATCCCATCTCCTACCATACTCCCACTATAACCTAAGTGTTTTTAACCTCATCAACTTTGCTGCTTCAAAAGTATGCTTACTATAAGTTTCAACTTTGTTATATGCATACCTACTAGTGAGCTGTTGAAGAACAAGGACCTAACATTACATAACATAGACATTGTTGTCTATGTTATAGAACAATGGTTCTACTAGATAAATATTTCATTCAAAGAACTATTTTTGATCTCTTTATTATCAAATGTGACTGTTGTCTGTACTAGAACAATAAAAAAGGTTCAACATAAAAAAGGGTTTTCCAGCTTCAGAAAATTAAACCTTACAACTTGTATAAATATGTGACAAAAATTCTTCTGCTAAATATTGTGGATACTTTTAAAGTTGAATATAGACATACAGAATTTAAACATATGGATTTGTTTCTAGAAGGCTCATTTCTTGTAATTTGCTTTGAAAGTAAATATTCCTGGGGCTATAGAGTACACTGGATTAGATTCAGCATTTTATATGCTGACCCCAGTCTTGTAAGAGTATCTGTGAGCTCAGAGACAGAAACAAATCCTGGGGTCTACCTGGTGTAGACTCAAAACAAACAATCAAAAAGTAAATAAAAATGTGTCCCTGCCTTTCTTTACATTTGGCATATTTGTAGCATAATATTAAATGTCACATAATTTTACCTCTGAAAAGAACTTTAGTCATCTCTTAAATTTAGTGATCTCAGAACTTTAGTGTTCTCCTATTTACAAGTGCAGTAAGCTAATGGACAAGCTGTATTATTAAGGTTCAATTTGTCCAATATTTCCTTGGTGAAACCAAGTGATGTACTAAGTGATGTACTAAGCACCAAATTGCATTTACAAAAATTTCACACACAAAAACAAAGTGGCCAGAGTGATAGCGCAGTGAGAAGGGCATTCGCCTTGTATGTTGCTGACCTGCTATCAACCCCCAGAATCACATATGGTTCCCAGAGCTTGCCAGGATGCAATTTCTGAGTGCAGGGACAGGAGTACCCCTGAGATCAGGCAGGTGTGGTCAAAACAACAATAAAAACAATAAAAACTTTCTGCTCTGGTAACATTGGGCCAGACAAACACTTTGTGGCTGCTGTTACATTAACAGACACCTTGATGGTCTTCTGGTTTATTCATTATTATATTGCTAATTCCATGATCATGACTCTGAAACTAGTCCATAAAATGTGTTGATCAAGTCTTGTATATATTTTAATATAATCTACTTGAAGTTAGAAATGTTCATATATCTCCTTACTTTGAAAATAATAAAAATTTGAGTATAAATATAATGATACACATATTATATTATGCCTAAAAATGTCCTAACTGCTTTAAATCTATTATTTTTCTTTTGTGTTTTTTTGTTTGTTTGTTTTTGTTTTGGGGCCATACCCATGATGCTCAGGGATTACTCCTGACTCTGCACTCAGAAATCTCTCCTGGTTTGGGGACCACGTGGGACGCCAGGATTCGAACCACCATCCATCCTGTATCGGCTGCCTGCAGGAAAAACACCCTACCGCTGTTCTATTATTTTTATGCTTCTCTCTATAATCGTAGGAGTATTATTTGTCACATTTGCATTTTTTCTATGATATACATATGTTGTTCTTTACCAATGAAGTAAGTTACCACATATTTAGTAGATTCAAAGAACGCAGGTAAAGACTATGACTTATATTGAAATGCATGCAACATGTGTATAAGATCCTGAGTCTGATCCTTGACACCACATATATCATAACAAATCAATTGCATGCTCATAAAAACTTCACTTTTCAAAACAATATATGGTGTGCAATGATCTAACTGCACATAAATTACACTGGTTTTTGAGTTAGTATCATGAAGATTCTTGTTTATTCAAAAGTCAGCATTAAAACAGTGGTCCTATGTTCATATGGAAAAAATAAAACACAGCTAATAATTTAACTCTATTCATGACCTTAACATCAAGCAATACTGAGTAGAATATTAAGATAAATTTGTGGCAGGTTTAGTATCACATGTCTCATTGTCATGGTTGTTTAAAAGTTGATAGGCTTGGAATAACTTCAGCCAGATATGGAAAAAATGAACTTAGTATCAACAAAGCTGGGAAATCTGCTCCTTATATTTATTGAGATTTATCAAAATAGCTGCTACAAGGAAATGCTATGTTCCCTTTTCAGAAATATCTAAAACCAGTTTTTTCTGATTCAGTAATATCATATTATCTAGCGATGCACAGAAGTTAAATCTTAAGTCAGGAAAGTCCTGAAGAAAACTGAATATTATATAACTTTGGAGAACATATTTATATTCCTTTTTTTTTGGGGGGGGGGGTTCACACCTGGTAGTGCTCAGGGATTACTCCTGGCTCTGTGCTCAGAAATTGCTTCTGGCAGGCACAGGTGACCATATGGGATGTTGGATTTTGAACCACCATCTGTCATGGGTCGGCTGCTTGCAAAACAAATGCCCTACCACTGTGCTATCTTTCTGGCCCCATACTTATATTCTTTAGTTAGATAAAAGCTGTATTTAAATAGATTTGATGTTAAATTAGAAAGTTACTTGCTGTTATCTAGGAAGTCACCTGAAACTAAATGTATAAAAAGAGTCAAAACTAAAAAATGTAAAAGTGCATTTAACAGACCACATAAAAATTAAAATAGAATGATATAAAAATGATACATCTGGGGCTGCAGAGACAGTACAACAGATAGGATGCTTTGCTTTGCAAATGACTGAAGCTGGTTCAATTCTTAGGATCACAATGAGCTCTGCTACGAGTGATCCATGAACTTTACACAAGCCAGGACTAATCCCTGAGCATCACTGCTGTTGCTCAAAAATAGGGTAAAAAGCACATTTTTTTTGTTTTTCTTTGGGGGGGCACCCATTTTGATGCTCAGTGGTTACTCCTGGCTAAGCGTTCAGAAATTGCCCCTGGCTTGGGGGATGCTGGGGGATTGAACCATGGTCCTTCCTTGGCTAGCGCATGCAAGTCAGACACCTTACTTCCAGCGCCACCTCACTGGCCCCTAAAAATCACATTTTTAATACCCATAATTTGCCTTGAAAATACCTTTTGTGATATATGTCTGAATGCAACCAATGATTGTCTCAGGAATGTTATAAGAATTTACTATCAGTTAAATACATAATAACAATATAGGTCAACATTTTTCTAATGAAATTCAGAGGAAATTCAGAGAAAACAATGTGTGCTTCTAGCAGAAAAAAAATCTCAGTGTTGTGTAAATTTGTGACTGCACTTACAATATTATCAAATTCATTTTCTAAAATAACAAAAACAGCTCTTACAATGTCTTCTATTGAAATATCTTAACAGTAACATATAAAAAATTAGAGAAAACAAAGAAAAGCTCATGGGAGTTAAAATTAAAAGCTTTGTTTTTGTTTTTGTTTTGTTTTTTTGGGGGGAGTCACATCCGACAGCGCTCAGAGTTTATTCCTGGCTCTATGCTCAGAAATTGCTCCCGGAAGGCTCAGGGGACCATATTGGATGCCGGGACTCGAACCTTCCCATCTGCATGCAAGGAATGCCCTACCTCCATGTTATATCTCTGAACCCTAAAATTAAAAGTTTTAATTAAAAATCAATCTAAGCAATAAATAATATATGCATAATATCATATAATATGTTATGTGTATATTAATTTCTAATAATAAAAAGAAAAGAAAATTTATTAAAACATTAGAATTAAAAGACATTTTTAGCAAATGTTGAATATAACTTTTGAGTAAAAAATCTAAAAATTTTAAATTAAAAAATTTAAAGAATGCTTACTATACTTTAAAATGATTTCTAAAGAAAAACGTTTTCTTGATGGCAACAAAAAAATTGGTGGTGGGAATGTTGCATTGGTGAAGGGGGGGTGTTCTTTACATGACTGAAACCTAATCACAATCATATTTTTAATCAAGATGTTTCAATAAAGAAAAAAATATGAATAATATAAAAGAAAATGTTGAACTAATTTATAATGCACTAACACTTAGAGCACAATGATCAAGAAATATTCTTACCTTTGCACCTTATTATGTAGCTATTCAGGTGTATAGTTTATTGATCAAAAAAGAACCATCATGTGATTACTATTTCCATCCTCTTGAATTAGAACAACAGTTAGTTGTATTATCATCTGCTACAACTCTTCTATCGTCACTGTCTTAATTTGAAAAGGTCTAAGAAGCGAATTGAAAAAGAATTGAGCTTGCAATCTTACTGATATAGTTTTCACTAGATCACAATACATGGCCCAGTCCATGGATTTAGAAGTTCCATCTGGGCATAAGTACTGCTTGAAATGGCCCCCTCACTCCCTGATTGTCTGGGAACACTTTCCTCCTTAAGAGGAAAATAAAGAAAAGAAGCAAAACAAGATAGAGCAAATATATTGATTTGCTCTTGGATTGTGTTGGATGTAAAGGTAATGCCTTTGCATACATTTTTCTATATAAGATAGATGGATTCCCTACCTACAAAAGTAATTGTTAAATAAAATGGTTTCAAGCTAAACAAATATCACTATTGTTACAACTTATCATAAAAATTCAGAATTTTTATGATATAAAAATTTATTTTTTTAATTTAATTTATTTATATTTATTTATTTTATTTTATGATAAAAATTATTCTTTTTTCACTGATGTTTAATTAAGTAACTGATATAAAAATAACAAGTTTATATTTATGTATGTATTTTGAATGAGTTGAATTTTTTCTGTTACATTGATCTTATCTGAACTTTATAATTTTTACTTTTCTTTTTCTTTATATATATATATATGTATATATATATATATATATATATATATGTATGTATGTATGTACGTTGTTTTTTGGGTCACACCCGGCAGCACTCAGGGTACTATGCGCTCAGAAATCACTACTAGCAGGCACGGGGGACCATATTGGATGCTGATATTCAAACCATCATCCTTCTGCATGAAAGGCAAATGCCTTATCTCCATGCAATCCCTTCAGCCCCTTTTAATTTTTTTTTTTATTTTTGGGCCACACCCGGCAGTGCTCAGGGGTCACTCCTGGTTATCTGCTCAGAAATAGCCCCTGGCAGGCACGGGGGACTATATGGGACACCGAGATTCGAACCAACCACCTTAGGTCCTGGGTCGGCTGCTTGCAAGGCAAACACCGCTGTGCTATCTCTCCAGCCCTCCCTTTTAAATATTTTTATTTAAGAAATATATCTTCACTATACAGATTTGTCAAGCCCAAACACAACTGCTGACATTAGAATCCTCTAGAGAATAATTTGTATAGTTTATAAATAAAGGAAGTTTTAAAAAATCTTTTTCGGGCCTGGAGAGATAGCACAGCGGTGTTTGCCTTGCAAGCATCCGATCCAGGACCAAAGGTGGTTGGTTCGAATCCCGGTGTCCCATATGGTCCCCCGTGCCTGCCAGGAGCTATTTCTGAGCAGACAGCCATGAGTACCGCCGGGTGTGACCCAAAAACAAACAAACAAAATCTTTTCATTATGATGTTACTATTGTGAGACTCATACCTGGTGACAATTAGGGGCCCACACAGTGCCACAGATCAAACCTAAGACACCAGGCATGTATGTAATATGCTCTCCAGGTTAAGCCATATTCACCCAAATCTGAGTTTTTGACTCTTCAATATTCAGAGATGACTGTTTTGCATCACCAAAGCTATATAGTTTTGAAAATATTTGCTTCACAACATATAATAGAATTTGTATTATATAAGTAGTATGGTAAAAGTAAATAAAGGAGCCTAGATTCGGAGCCTGTGATTCTCAAACTTCTCTGTACCTGATAAGCCCAGGCAGTGACAAATGACACTTTTCCTCAGTCTGTAGCCTTTGTCTCCATTTACTTTTCTTGCAATTAAATACTCACACTTTTGCAGAGATAAAATACATTTCTTTACTTTCACTCTTTTTTTTTTTTTTTTTTTGTGGTTTTTGGGTCACACCCGGCAGTGCTCAGGGGTTATTCCTGGCTCCAGGCTCAGAAATTGCTCCTGGCAGGCACGGGAGACCATATGGGGCGCCGGGATTCAAACCGATGACCTACTGCATGAAAGGCAAATGCCTTACCTCCATGCTATCTCTCCGGCCCCTACTTTCACTCTTGCTCAAAAGAAGAGAAGGAAAAAATTTCCCTTCCTGGGTATGGAGGGGGGGGAAAATTTCCCTCATCCCCAGGAGGGGGAAATTTTACTTTTCAACCTGTCTAAACATTTTATTTTATTATTTATCTATTATCATAAAGCATCATATGTATATTTAGATCTAAAACACAGAAAGTTGTTTTGAACAAAATCATTTTCAGAGGAAAATACAGAGAGAAGAGTCCTAATCAAAAGATCATTCTTTTCAAGAACAATCAGAAGCTTCCTGCTTTGAAATTCTTAATAATTTTTTCTGGCATCTTCTGTTCACCAACTGCCCAAGAGCGCACACATGCAGTTCTACCCATCTGTTCAACAATAAACCTAATTTATGACATTTAATAAGAAAATATTTCATGGGATATAAATGTTTATGTTCATAAGCTTTTATTTTGTTTATTTTCTCAAGTTTCAACATTTTTTAATTTCTAGTGAAGTTCCTCTTTAAGAAAGAGTTCGTTTACTATAACCTTATAAAATCAACTAAAGTTAATATAAAGGTATAAAAAAGCAAGTGATATTTTGATAAGTATCAAAGATACAAGCAATCTTATTAGTATTATTCATAGTCTATGATAAATTAAATTACTATTATGCACCAAAATGGCAGAGAAATCTGAAGTCAAAATGATATCATACCATTTGGATATTAACATTAAATTGTAAATTCTGGACACTTTTTTCAAAACTAGATTATTTACTTTTGCTTTTAGAAGGAGGAAATAATCCAGATTTAAATGACTTTGATTAAATTAAGTTCCATGAAGATAGTGTGATTGACAGGTTTGAGGAACAGCCAGAAGGCCAATGTAGCTAGAGAGTGGTACACAAGGAGAAAGAGCATAAGTACATCTCTAAGGAGGGACAAATGGCATAGAGCTTACAAATCATAGCCAAGAATTAAGGTTTGATTCCAGGCATGACAGAAAGCTATGGAAGACAAAGAGCAGGGAAGGCAAGAATTATTTGGTTTCTGCGTTATAAAGGAATCACTTGGGTTGATTAAGAAGATTCTTTCTAGGTTGTTGGAATAAAAATAAGGAAGTTCAACTAAGAGGCTAAGGAAAAAGCACTTAGGTTTTAATCAATGATAAAAATGTGATATAATACAGTGGGCATCCATAGGCTAAATTTACAGAAGTTGTTTGATTAGCAGCTTTTAATTTTTCTCCATACTATATCAAAGAATATAGTGCCAAAAGCCAAACCATAAAATCCAAAGATAGAAATGAATGCAGATGCATATATATACATATATATATATATATGCAAGATCAAGTAAGATTTTGAAGAAAATGCTGCCATAAAGTGCATTTTACATCCCACATAAACACACACGCACACACACACACACACACATGCGCGCACACACGTGCACACACGCGCGCGCACACACACACTATCACCACTACAATATCACCATCACCATCACCACCACCACCTAACCCACAAATAGAACAAAACCGAAACATGGTCCAGTCTGGGACTGGAGAGATAATAATGCATATGGCATTTGGCCCAAAAAAACCATTCCAGGAATGATTTCTGAGTACAGAATCAAAAGTAAGCCCTGAGCAAGGCTGAATTTAGCCAAAAACAAATGAACAATCAAGAATCAAAACACAGGAGACAAGGGAAACAGTACATGAATCAGTACACGTGCCTTGCTTGCATCTGAGGTGGTTTTGTTGTTGTTGTTGTTGTTGTTGTTGTTGTTTTTCTGGGGAAGAGGTCCTGTGCATTGACCATACTAGGAATGCTCAGGGGGTTCTCTTGGCTTTATATTCAAGGATCACACTTGACAGAGATTAGGAACACTATGTGGTGCTGGAAATTGAACCCAGGCAGTTTGTGCATCTTTATCAACTTGGCCCCTTAATTTAGATTTGATCTCTCTCAAGTGATCTGAGGCATAATCGTAGAGGTTTCCAACTTCCACTGAGGGGCCCTCAAGATCCCTTTCACCACACTGCAGGACCCAAGGAAGAGCACTTACTAGAGCTCTAGCTTTGTGCCATCTGCTGTCAGCTAAGCCTCATTTAAGGCACTGGGCCCACCGAACAACACCTGGGAATTCTCATCCAAAAAGCCCTGAAAACATAATATACTATTTATCCATTCAAGCAGATAGAATGTACTTTAAAAATTAACTACTGGAAAATTTTGCCCCTAAATAATAATTCTTAACGAATTGTTAAATTGTTTTTTTCTTAATTTGGAAAAACTAATTTCTATTTACAAGTGAATTCTACTTCTAAATAAATGCATCTGTGACTTCATGCTTTCTACTGTTCTATTCTCAGGCTTCAAAAAATAAAACATTATAAGATTTGGTGTTGGGATCTGGAATGATCAAACTTGGTAACTATTTAAAAAAAAAAGTAGTACCATTACAGAGATTTCAGAACTTATTTTAAAAAGGTTAAAGAATATAAGGTTCTCTCCAGTCAAGACTCAAGGTCTTTGCCAGAACATAAAATAGAACACATGCTGAAGATGAGGTGATTTAGCACCATGACTATAATCAGATTATAGTAAGAAATCTACCCAGAACATGCATTATTTTTAGCAATATTTAGAACTTTCTATATGTTGTCATGTAAGTTAACAATGACTAAAATGAGAAAAGCCAAATGTTATGTGTACATGAATTTAAAGCATTATTATTTTCTCAGAGGACAACTTATAACAAAGTTTTGCTAAATAAAATAGTTAGATTTCAAATATACATTATACATTCTAACAATGGGAAAGAAAATAAATTCAATTCACATATATAGTCCAAACATTTATTATCCCTGAAAATTCTTTATCAAGATTTATCATAAAATTCTGATGTATTCCCCTGTAATAGCAGATATCAAAACAAAGAGTTTCTTACTGTGTTTTAATTTAGCACAATAATTCACTGAAAAGAAATAAATTATAAAAAATGTTTATTCAAAGATGAATGAATAAATATAAGTATAGCACAACAGATTTTTTTGAAAAATAATAAAAGTCAACTCACTCAGAAACAGCCTCACTTAGCCTTGAAGTGTAAAGTAGGTAAGGGAAACCTTTGAGTTCCATAATAATAATTGACTCCTACATAAACTTAGAAGAAATAATTAGATATTATTTCTGAGAGTGTAAAAAATTGGTCTTATTTATTTCTATTTTTATGATGCCTTTACAGTATAAATAAGTACATAAATAAAATACAGTATAAATAAGAGTAAATGGAGGAATAGCAAGTATCATAAACATAAAGTAAATAAAATGTTATACAAATATTTATTGTACTTTTTTAAATACCACATATAAAGGAAAATTGAAAATATAAGTAATCAATGTAATATAATACAATAATTATAGTTTGTGACTCAGAAGACACCATTTATTCAATATTTCTCAGGAATAATCTAGCAAAATTTTCTGTGATGGCTGCAATTCTGGCTATGAACACTGAACAATGTTAAGAGCTGAGAAAACACTTCCTCAAATTAAGGAATTATACAAATACTTAAGTAGTACTTTGTTGAGAAAACTGAATGCCTGGGGCATTTACATCATACCTAAGAGAATAACAACCTCAAATAAAAGGAAAATAACACAAGAATCAAAACAGATCTCCCATATGATATCATAGTGGAATAATATATTCAGAGCACTGAATGAACAAAAGTTCAACTTAGAATCCACTATCTGGGGCAGAAGAGGTGGCGCAAGTGGTAGAGCATTTGCCTTGCACATGCTAAAGTAGGACAGACCGCACTCTTCGATCCCCTGATGTCCCATATGGTCCCACAAACCAGGAGTAATTTCTGAGCACATAGTCAGGAGTAACCCCTGAGCGTCACAGGGTGTACCCCAAAATAAAGCAAAACAAAACAAAAGAATCCACTATCCTGCAAAGTTGTCATTTATATTTAAGGGAGGAACAAAAACCTTCACAAAAAAATAAAATCTGGAGATATTTTTGGCAACTAAACCAACCCTACAAGAATTACACAAAGGTCAATTTTATATATAAAGAAAGTTAGTAGCCAATTACAAAAATAACTGAACTCCACATATATCACATACAAAAAAATAAAGGAAACGCTTTTTCTTCTATAAATAATCATTGAGTCAATGACTAAAGACAAAGATTGGTTAAGTAGATCAGAAAAAAATCCACTTATTTGCTGAATACAGGAAACAAAACTGAACTCACAGGAAAAACACAAAATCATAAATAATAGGAAAAATCATAAAAGCCAATGGTAGACCAAAAATAGCAAGTCTTATGAGGCCAAAAACAAAAGAAAGTAATTAGAAACAGGTATAGACATGACTTATTATTTAAGGAGACAATAAACCAAGATACAAACCAATTCTTATCAATATATATGACATAAAAAAAGAGTAGAAAAGTTTCTTATCAAGTTTATCACAAATCTAAAGAAATACATAATTGCTTACAAAAATAGGAAATTTCAAAAGTGCACTTCCCCACTAGATATTAACATAGAGTATCAGTAAAGACTCCAAATGAAAAATCAAGAAACCAGGATTAGTGGAAATTAATACAAGACTTTCCATCCTAAAAACGACAAATACACATTCTTCTCTAATTCACATGGAACATTCTCTGGGAGAAACTCAAACATGTCCTTCTGTTTCCTGAAGCTCTCCTGAGAGGGCTAGGAAGGGCACAGCAAAAACTGTCTCCTAGAGGCTCTAGAAGCTCCATGGCCATGCACTCTTTCTAACTAATAAACTCCACTATTACACGCAGAAAAAAAAATCACACTACAAGCGTGACAATGGGGGAAACTCCTAGGCAAGCACCATGCACAAAGAATAAAGATGATAGTTCTGATAACCCAAAAAATACTATCCATCTGATTAATCTCTCAGACAAGGAGTTTAGAATAGAAATAGGAAGGATCCTCATAAAAATCAAAAAAAAAAACATAGATCTAGTGGAACAGAACACAAAGACAGAAGTCAGAAAACTCCAAACTGAAATAACAGATCAGAAAATCATGGTAGCTGAATAGAAAACCTCAATGGAAAGCCTCTCCAACAGGGTAAGAGTAGCCAAGGACAGAATCAGTGAACTGGAAGAGGAAATGTAAAACAATTCCATACAACAGAAAAGATTGAAAAAGAAGCTTAAATCAAACGATCAGACAATAAAAGGTACTAAAAAAATGTGAACAGATGAAAATAAAAGTCTTTGATAAACTCAACAAAAACAACATAAGAATCATTGGAGACCCAGAGCCCAGGAAGGGGATCCACAGGAAGAATCAACAGTCAAAGACATCATTACAGAGAAACTACCAGTGCTAAAGACTGCATACTGCATGCAATCAAATCCTGCATGCCTGAAGAGTCCCACCTAAGAAAGACCGAAAGAAAAATACCCCAAGACATATCCTAGTCACAATGATGAAACACACAGACAGATATAGAATACTGGAAGCAGCAAGATCAAAATGGGAAATTACATTCAAAGGAGCAACGTTAAGATTTACAGAAGACATGTCACAAAAAACTGTCAAGGCCAGAAGACAGTGGAATACTGTGACAAGACTGAATGAAATTAAGGTTTCACCAAGAATACTGCACTCAGACTGACTCACATTCAGGTTTGAAGGAAAGATTCATATCTTCACGAATAAGCAACAACTCAGAAACTTTACAGATGTAAAACCAGACTTAAAGAAAAACTGAAAGGTCTATTTTAAGATAAGACAGACCAACAGACACACCAAAATTATACACAAAGATGACAATAAATCTCATGACTATCATCTCCCTCAATGTCAATGTACTAAATGCACCAATTAAGAGACAGAGTGGCTAAATAGATCAAAATAATGAATCCAACCTGTTGCCTACAAGAAACACACCTGAATAGTCAGAACAAACATAGACTCAAAATCAAAGGCTAGAGGAAAATCATCCAAGCAAACAACACCATTAAAAAGCTGGTATGGCCATATTAATATCAGACAACACAAACTTTAGAGCAGTAGAGCTGTAAGAAACAAAGATGGACACTTCATACTAATCAAGAGATATATGCAACAGGAAGAAATCACTACCAAACATATAAGCACCCAAATTAGAGACCAGCAAAATATTAAAATTATTGAAAAATTTGAAAGAGGACATCAATAATAACACAATAATGGTGGGAGACCTCAACACAGCCCTGTCAACACTTAGTAGGCCAACCAGACTGAAACCCAACAAAAATATACTAGACCTGAAAAGAGAAATGAAAGAAAAATGACCATCCCCAGAAACCTGGATAGACATTCTTCTCCAGTGTACACAGGTCATTTTCCAGGATAGACTACATGCTGGCACATAATGCACAACTTTATAAAATCAAGAGAATAGAAAATTTGCAGGCTGCCTTAGCTGACCAAAAGGCTTTGAAATTAAATATGAAGTACAAAAGGACACAGGAGAAAAACTTTAAAGAACGAAAATTAAACAGCCTACTACTGAACAACCAGTGGGTCCAAGGTTAAATCAAAGAGAAAATCAAAACGCTCCTGGAAACAAATGACAATAAAGACTCAAACTATCAGAATCTATGGGAATCATCAAAAGCAGTTCTGAGAGGAAAATTTATAGTTTTACAAGCACACATCAGGAAGGAAGTAGGGGCATACCTGAGAACTTAATGACACAGCCTATAAAATTAGAAAATGATCAACAAAAAGAACCAAAAAATAGGAAGACAGAAGGAAATAACAAAGCTTAAAGCAGAAATCAAAGAATTGGAAACCCAAAAATAAATTGAAGTCAGAAGTTGACTGTTGTGTATTAAACATTTTTATGGGATTATTATCTTACTGACCCTACCCTGATCAGTGATTATGCCCTACCCTAGGGTGTGACCTGGCTTTCTTCTCCCACCCTAGGGTGGTTCCTGATTCTGCTCCCACCATTGGGTGGTATCTGATCCCACCATTTGGGTGGTACCTGATACTGGGGCATAAAAGCAAGGGTCTGTGGAAGGTGAGGGACTTTTTTCCTGAGGCCTATTCTTAGGCCTTTTGGCTTCAGCCTCTTCACGAAATAAAGAGCTGTTTTCTTCAGAAGCCTGACTGCCTGTTGGCTTTCTTCCTGCCGTATTCTCCTCAGAACCACCGGCTGAACAGGGTAATAGACACGTGGTCTAAGCTGGAAGAGAAAGGCCTTATCCTCCATCTCTCCATCAGTCAACCTCATCAGGGGCTGACTTGCAACATAATGGTGCTCGAACAGGATGAACCTGGACCTTCAGTAACTGTAAGTGAAATACTTTATTGGAAATTTCCTTTGCTGACATTTAGATGGTTTCTGTGGTTAGTCATGTGGATTCTGCCGCCTTTTTGCTTATGCATTGGTTCTCTATTATACAAGTGGATTATTCCATTTTGTTTTAAACTAATTTGTTTTGATCTAAGGACAATCACTGCAGTTGGATGGTTGTGGTCTATATTTCAAATGAAAATTGCATTGTCTCCAGCCATCATAGTTTGTGGAATTTCTGTGTTGGCTCACGTTGTTACTGTGAGCATAGGTATTGGCTGGTATTTAGGAAATAGAAAGTGTAGAAATGGTGAGACTAAAACCAGTCTGGATAATAAGGATATCTTTCCAATGAAAATTCAGACCAAGGTGCGAGTTGACGAATACAGCCCCATCATCAACAATATAGGAATTTTTTCTGGAAGAAAAACAACTCAGAAAGTTAAGCCTGATTATAGCAAATCACATGACAGTAGTGACTCGGACAATGATCAACCTTCGGTGCTAACTCCAGAAGTGAGGCCTGCTTTAATTCAGAAAACTGAATCGCATAACAGTGCAGATTCAGATGAACCACACACACAGCTCTATTCAGAGTAATTTTGCTAATCTAGCCTTATCCCCTTTACACGGGGTAAATGTTTCTAACTATGTACTCTATCAGATGGAAAAATATAGATCAGTTTAAAAAAGCATGTAAAAATTATGGTTTAAAATCACCATACAGTGTTGAGTTACTAAAACTTTGGAGTCATAACTTATCTTGGACTTTGTACAATTTTAAAAGAATCGCTGAAATATGCCTGTTGTCTAAACAGCGTACTGAATGGGAAATGTACTATTCAGAAGGTGTAAAAGCCAAATTATATAACCCAGATGGAATGAAAAAACAAGTAGCAGGGGTTACTTTATCATATAAATTATGGATGGCAGAATTTTCAAATATTCAGACACAAGCGGCTTTACCTAAAGAAAACTTAAATTTAATTAGTGATATTGCATTGTCATCCTGGGAAAAATTTGATTCTAACAGCATTGGTAGAGGAAACTTTTTAAAAATTACCCAAGGCCCTTATGAGCCATATACAGAGTTTGTAGGTAAGACTAAAGATGCGCTGAAGTTCCAAGTCGAAGATGAGGAGATGAGAAACTTCCTCATAAAATCTTTGGCTTATCATAATGCAAATTTGGCCTGTAGTTTAGTATTGAATACTTTAAATGAAAAGGCAGATGTGAATGATTTCCTTTATGCCTGTCAGAATGTCTATGGGGAAACCCAACCCCCACCCCACTTAGATTTTGTACAAACCTTCACAGTTACCAAGGGAATGATGCCTTTCTACCCATGGGGACAAAGCACTTCCAGAAAACCAGGTCTTTGCCCAAAATGCAAAAAGAGTCACCACTGGGCGAAAGATTGCAGGTCCAGAAACCTCATTGATAATAACCTAAGAAGAGGTTTCAACACAATCCCCAGGAGGCAAATCGTCTGCTACCATTGTGGAAAACAGGGGCATATTAAAAGGAATTGCTGTCTTCTTTTAAATTCAGCTCGTCAAGGACACACATACAAGATGCAGGGAAATGCCTACAAGGCCTCCCCCAGGCCTTTCCAAATCAGGGGCAAAGTTCACAGACAATAATCCTTCCAAGCCCAGCCCAAGAAAATTCATCACTATAAGGGAATTAATTCACGCCACATCAGGGAGCACTGGATTAGACATATTATGCCCAAAGGACATTACAATTTACCCAGGGCATCCAGATAGTAAAGGAAGAAGTCAAGCTCTCACTGTTTGCAGATGACATGATACTACACTTAGAAAACCCTATAAACTCTACCACAAAGCATCTGGGAAGAATAGATTCATATAGCAATGTGGCAGGAAACAAAATTAACACACAACAATCAATGGCCTTTTTATATACCAATCATGATATGAAAGAAATGGACATTAAGAAAACAACTCTATTCATATTAATATCACACAAACTCAGATATCTTGATGTCAATTTGACTAAAGATGTGAAGGACATATACAAAGAAAACTATAAAACCCTGCTCCAAAAAAAAAAAAAAAAAAAAAGAGAGGACATATGGAAATGGAAACACATACCCTCCTCATGAATTGGCAGGATTAACATCATTAAAATGACAATACTCCCCAAAACATTGTACTGATTTAATACGAAACCTCTAAAGATACCCATGACATTGTTCAAAGAAATGGATTACACAGTTCTAAAATTCATTTGGAACAATAAACATCCTCAAATAGATGAATAAATCTTTGGGTAAAAGAATAGGAGAGGCATTACTTTCTCCAACTTTAAACTGTTTAAACTATTACAAAGCAATAGTTATCAAAAAAGAGCATGCTATTGGAATACAGAGCCTCAGATCAGTGAAATAGGCTTGAGTACTTGGAGAATGTTCTCCAGACATATAATCTCCTAATTTTTGATAAAGAAGCAAGAAATCCTAAATGGAGCAAGGAAAGCCTCTTCAACAAGTGGTGTTGGCACAACTGGTTAGCCACTTGCAAAAAAAGCACATTCAAACCCCAGCTAACACCGTGTACAAAGGTAAGATCCAAATGGATTAAAGACTTTGATATCAAACATGAAACCATAAGGTATATAAAAAAGACACATAGGTAAAACACTCCATGACATTGAAACTAAAGTCATCTTTAAGTAGAAAACAGCACTCTCCAAACAAGTGGAAACAGAGATAAACAGATGGGAATATATTAACCTGAGAAGCTTCTGCACCTCAAAGAAAACAGTGCCCAGGATACAAGAGCCACCCACTGAGTGGGAGAAACCATTCACCCAATATCCAACAGATAAGGGGCTAATATCTAAAATATGAAAGCACTGATGGAACTTTACAAGAAAAAAAAATCTAATCTCATCAAAAAATGGCGAAAAGAAATGAACACTTTGTCAAAAAGTAAGTACAAATGGCCAAAAATCCCATGAAAAATTGCTCCACATCATTATCATAAGGGAGATGCAAATCAAAGCAAACATGAGGTACTATCTCACGCCACAGAGTTTGGCGCACATCACAAAAAATTAGAACAAGCGTGCAGGCAGGGATGTGGAGAGAAAGGAACTCTTCTTCACTGCTGGTAGGAATGCCATTTGGTCCAACCTTTATGGAAAATGATATAGAGATTCCTCCAAAAACTGGAAATTGAGCTCCCATAGGATTCAACTATACCATTCCTATGGATATACCTTAGGAACACAAAAATACAATACAAAAATCCCTTCCTCACTCTATATTCATTGCAGCACTATTTAAATAGCCAGACTCTGGAAACAAACTAGGTGCCCTTCAACAAATGAATGGCTAAAGAAACTGTGGTACATATACACAATGAGATATTATGCAACCTTCAGGAGAGATGAAGTCATGAATTTTCCTATACATGATGTACATGGAATCTATTATGCTGAATGAAATAAGCTAGAGGGAGAGAGACAGACACAGAATAGTCTCCCTCATCTATGGTTTTAAGAAAAATAAAAGAAATTTTTGCAATAATTCTCAGAGACAAAAGAGAGGAGGGCTAGAAGGTCCAGCTCACAAGGAGTGATGAGTCCAGTTAGAGAAATAACTACATTGAGAACTATCATAACAATGTGAGTGAATGAATGAATGAATGAATGAGGGAACTAGAAAGCCTTCTAGATTAAGGCAGTTGTGTGGTGGGGAGCATGGAGATTTGAGACATTGGTGATGGAAATCTTGCACTGGTGAAGGTGGGATGTTCTTTACATGACCAAATCCAACTACAATCATTTTAATCAAGGTGCTTAAATAAAGATATTAATAAAAAAGAAGAAATATACATGGTCAAAAGGCACATGAAAAAATGTTCTACACCATTAATCATCAGGGAGATTCAAATCAAAACAGCACTTAAAAAAACCTCAAACATATATGTTTGTGATACAGAAGTCATAACAAGTACCATTTCAGAGAAAAATGCCATAAAGTAAGTATTAAACACAAAATGAATATGGGAATTCTCCAATACATTTGAACAAAACACTGCTAAAAGCAACTGTAGTAAAGGAGAAATCAAGTAAGAAATAGAAAGATTCCTTGAAACTGATAATAATGATTTAAAAAGCTATCAAAATCTAGGGCCAGAGCAATAACGCAGTAGTAGAGCCTTTGCCTTGCATTCGGCTGACCCCAGACTGATCCCTGGTGTCCCATATGGTCCCCTAAGCCAGGAGCGTTTTCTGAGTGCATAGCCAGGAGTAACCCCTGAGAGTTGCTGGGTCTGACCCAAAAATAAACAAACAAAAAAAAAGCTATCAAAATCTATGGAATACAGAAAAAAGTGTTCTAGGAGAAATTCACATACGGAAAAAAAAAAAGCTTAAATAAACAACTGAAACTCACATCTTAAAAATATAAGTAATTAATGCAAATTAGTTTAAAAATAGAAGGAAAATATAAGCAAAAATCAGTGATATAAAAATCAAAAACCCAACACATATTCTATGAAACTAAGAGCTGGTTCTTTGATAGAACAAAGCAGACAGACAAATCATTAGCAATGCTTATGAAGAAAGAAAATGAAAATTTCCAAATAAAATGGACAAAGGGGGGGGAATTTTGAAAGCCCCTAAGAAATACAATATATTATGTGAAGTCATTATGAACAACTTTGTGCTGTCAAAATAAAAAACTGGATGAAGGGGAAAATTCTTAGAATCATGTACTTATACAAAATGAAACAAGGAGGAAATAGGAAACCGAGTCAATGATAAGCAAAGAAGTTGATACAGTACGAATTTCCCCAAGAGCAAAAGCTTTCATCTAGATGAGTTCACTGATGAGTTTTATCAAACTTGCAGAGAATACTTACTGCATTAGTCCTTCAATTCTCCAAAATGTTGAAGAATGAAGAATCCTTCTAACACCATCTCTGAATACAATTACAACAATATCCAAAGCAAATAGAGACACTATTAGGATATCTCAAACTAATTTCCTTAATAAATATTAATGCAAAGTCCTCAATAAAAAATCTTAGCAAACTGAATTCTACAGTCAATCAATAAAATTGTATAACACAATCAAATGGAACTCATCCAAGGATGCAAGAATAATTCAACAAATGTAAATAAATTTAAATGATATAATCTTCATAAAGAAAAGGAAAAATAAAATTATATGATCACATCAGTCAATACGGAGAAACCTTCCAACATGATTCAACATTCATTCATGACAAAAGCCCTCAAAAATATTTTTATTTTTAAGAAGGGGTGAGAAAACATGTCTTCAAGATAGCAATGGCCATATATAACAAAGGCATGGCCAGTGTCATTCTCAATAACGAATAACTAAAAGCATTTCTTCTGAGACCAAGTACAAAGCAAGAATGTCCATTGTCTCAACTCTTTTTTTTAGGGGGCACACCTGGTGATGCTCAGGGGTCATTCCTGGCTATGCGCTCAGAAATCGCTCCTCTTTGGGGGACTATATAGGATGCTGGGGAATCAAACCTAGAGTGGCTAGAGCAGGCAAAGCAGATGCCTTACTCCTTGTGCCACTGCTCTGATCTTCAGTGTTTCCATTCTTGTTAAATATCATGGAGGTCTGAGCTACAACAGCAAGAAAAAGAAATAAAAGGAATTAAAATTTAAAAAGAAGAAACTGAATTATCCCTATTTACATATGATCCTAAAGACCTCACTATAAAGCTACTAGAATCAATAAACCAATGCAGAAAAGTAGCTGGATACAAAGTCAATAGTTGTCACATTCTTATATGCAACTAATGAATCAGAGGAGAAAGTGATTGAGGAGTCCATCCCATTCAAAATAGTTTCCCCAAAAATCAAGTATCTAGAAATCAACAAATGAGATGATAAATCTATACCATAAAAATTAAGTCACTTAGGAAAGAGATAGAAGATCTTAGGAAATGAAAAAATATTCCATGTTCAAAAAAGTGGAAAAATCAATAATGTCTAAATGACCCTTTGACCTAATTACTATATAGAGTCAATCCAGTTCCCATCCCCAATTCAGAGAACATTCTTCAAGGACAAGTCAATAATAAAGTTTATATGGAATCATAAAATATCGCTAGAGCTAAAGAAGCAAGGTTGGTGGTGAGAAATAAGTTGGAGACACTGGTGGAAGATTTGACAGTGGTAGTGAGAGTGATGCTGGAAAACTATATATCTGAAACTCAACTATGAATAACTTTGCAAATCGCTATGCTTTATTAAAAAAACCTTTTTTTTTATAATAGAAGGCATTGAGGAGAGCTCTAGAATGATAGTACAGCAGGTACAGTGCATTGTGTATGTTGACTTAGGTTCAACGCTGACATGCAATATGGTCCTCTGAGCCCATTAAAAATGATCCCTAATTGTAGAAGCAGGAGTTAGCGTTAAGCACAACTGAATGTGACCTAAACACAAAACCAAAAAATAGGCATTAGGAAAGACAGTAATTGTATTCTTGATATGTGCCAGAGAAGAAAGGCATTTTCTTTAATTTATAAAAGCAGATTTTCAACTTTATTAACTTCCCTGGTTCTCCAGATTATTTCTGATTATAAGAATGTAATATCCTGTATTATTATGTACAAGTTAAGATTCTTCTGAGCATAATATTAGAATTGTATAATGCAGAACAGAAGATTATTGATTTTTTTCTGCACTATTTTACTTCATTCTCATTCTGACTCTATGCAGTGTCAATGACAGAAAAGTAGCATTAATTTAGAAAGGTGGCATGTACAGCAATGCATAAATGAGCAAATGATCCTAAAACAAGTCATTAGTACAGACTCAAAATGTATTTCATTAACTTAATCCAACACTTTTAATTCATAAATTAGAAAACCATATTCTAAGAGGTATGATATCATCTATAACAGGGAGGGAGAAAAGGCAAACATCAGATTCCCTTATCAAAAATGCAAGCCTTTTATATAAAGCCACATTTTCCCTCTGTATAATCAAATCAAATGTTGCAAGTACATAAGAACCATCATAAAGACAAAGCCAGCTAATCAGCATACTGCATTAAAACTAGATGAATAAAAATCAGTTTTAGACAGAACACTTAGGAACTGGCTTGTTTCAAACTCGTATCTGTCAGTCTTCCTCTGTAGGTAGATGACAGAGTTCCTTACTCTAAGTGAACTCATTAAGCAAGTATTGGTACCTGATGAAAATTCATCTTTTAAAATGATCTAATTTAGCTATTTTTAGTCATAATGTTTAAAATTAAACAAGAAGTAATTTAAAGCCATTATATACTTTGCATATCAATATTAATTCCAAAGCTCAAGAAACATAATTGAGAAGCACATTCTTTATTAAAGCTTCTACAGATTACAAACAATACATAGTAAACTGATTTAAAAAAAGTCTCAAGGAAGCACTATATGTATGTGTTTGCTCAAAAATTGTACAAACTGGTGAAGGGGGTGTTCTTTTTATGATTGAAACTAAATTACAATCATGTTTGTAATCACAGTGTTTAAATATAGTATTTAAAAAAAAAGAAAAAAACAAAATCATACTCAAATAAGCCTATGGTTTAAAAAAAAAAAACTGTGCAAAGCCAGCACATGATAAATAATAGGGTTGCCAGATGTGTGCAAGGCTACATTTCCCTCACCGGAAGAGAATAGCCTATGTGTTCACTGGTCCAGGTCTCCACCCAGACAGCAGAACCCAGCACCACTGTTCTGAAGGGATGAAGGCTGCAAGATCATCTCTCACCATCAATAGAGCTTTCTCAGAGATCTCCCTGGCAGTGAAAGGGCCACAGAAAACTAAGTAAAAACTACATAAGCACTTCAGGTTACAAAAGTAGACATGATAAAGAAGCACAGAACCCCACCACAGAGGGAGACAGTGATCCTGAGAAATCAATCAGTAATGGTCACCCAGATAATGGCCCTGAAGAGAATTTCAGAACAGAAATGCTTATAATGTTTAACAAGCTCAAAGAAACCATTAAATGAATGGTCAGTAAAACACAAGAGGATATGAGAACAGAAATGAGAAAACTACAAACAGAAATGTTGGAACTAAAAAACTTGGAAGGCAAAATAAAAATTTCACTGGAAGGCCTCTCTTACAAAAAAAAAACAACAACAAAAAAAAAAAAACAGTAAGAGTCTGCCTGCACAGATCTGCCTGATCTATGTAATTATCTTCAAAGAAACAAAAATGTCCTTGACCTTTGGGTTATTTGTGAAATGAACACTGGAGTCAGTTGAAGCATAATTAATCATCTGATAAATTATTCAATCAGAAGGCACATAACAGTCAAGTGTTTAAAAATAAATTTGGATCAAGTTAAACATGATAGCTTTGGTAAGTAAAAGGAAATCATTACAAAGATGATTAAATATTTTACTCAGACTATCATATTTTATTCCTGTTTTATTTTATTCATTTAGCATAGAATTTGTATAAATATTTTCTTATGAACTAAGGCAGGCTTAAAGCAATATCATTTCCTTGAAAGAAACATTTTATGAAATAGTAAAAATTGTTCAAAGTATAATTAGATTGTTCAAATATGGCATTGATTAGGAAGTCAGGGTAATTCTGAACAAATAAATGAAGCTGGATATATCAACTTTCTAAAGCTAATAATAAACTTCATTTCTCACACTAAATTTACTTAGCTCAAGGTAGATTGGCTAGTACCAAAATAGGATGCAATAAAGCCAACTGCACAATATTATTTATGAGACAGTGGATTCAGAGTTTACAAAGGAGTTTCTTTCTCTGTAAAATATAGGAAATGAGAAAGAGAAAAACATCAGGGACACCAAAAATCAGCTCCTCTAAGTCATTTCAAGAATTTGAGCATTACATGCAAAGTGGAGTTTTTCTAGTGACTAGCTATAGTAACAGTGGAACTTCTGAGTAATTACTAGTTACTTTTATAATACAGCATTCTTAGAACTGACTGATCATTTATTTTCAATAGACATGGGAAACAGCTTTGATCTATACAGCACCACTCTCTGAATTTAAAATTAAATACCTTTGCCTCTGCTTTAGGAGCCTGCTTCTACAGTGTCAATCAAATAAATGAGCTCAGGGAAAAAAACTGTATGTCTGATATCCTTTTGTGAATACATATAGAGATTAGGGATCTATTAATCTTGTTTATTAAATAAAATGTCAATAATATTTTATCATTTTAAGACTGACAACAATCTATTTGACCTTTAACCTAATCTTATAGTTATATGTTACCAAGAAGAGGAGCTTTCTCCATATGATCCAATTTACAAAAAATAATAGGTTTCTCTGTTCACAACATTTATGTCCCAAAGAGATGAGCTTAGGAAGTAAAAATAGAAAACTAAGCATGAGATACCAGAGCTCTTGGTTTCAAAAAGCAAAACACACAAAAGGAAAAGGAAGGACAAAAGAGCAGATGGGAGGAAGACAGGGATGAAAGAAACAAGGGAATAAAATGTGTAGGGGAAGAGTGTGGGTAAAAGGGATGGGTAGGACACTTTGTCTACCCCAAATACCCCAAATGATGCCCCAAATATTTTCAAGGAGGCTGGAGTTGAAATTCAACACAGCCGCTCCTCTTGTAGTGTTCCTTAACTTCAAATGAAGTGCCAACCACCAAAAACAAAAATAGCCAGTTATTAATTCTCTTGAACAAGTGAATACCTAGCAATCCTGACTATAATTCAGATGGACCTTATGCAACACTCCTTAAAATGCATCGCCAAATCTTATTCATATTAGCCCTAGCAAAATTGTTAAATTTGCCCATTCCTCCACCAACAAATTAGTCTACAAAATCATATCCTCTGTTACAGCCCACTAAGGGCTCTTAGTTTCTACTCTTGCCTCCCTTTAATCTGTTTTTGATCATTGAAGGTAGAAATGTCCATCACATACAAATTTATAACATATCATACTTAACTGATGTCATCTTTTTAATGCTTTACAAAATTTCTTTATCAAAGACTAACCAACCTTCTTCATACAACTGCATCATGTGCCTTTGCCTCCCTCTCCAAAGTTTTCTTCTGTTTTCTCTACAAAATCATGACATCTACATAATTACACAATCCCTTGTTTCTGTCTTGTTACTTGTGTTTTCTCATGGTTCCTTTGACTAGACTGTTTTATCTGTTTTACTCACTTAACCATTTACCGCCAGTCCATTTCTTTCGATATCAGGTTTTAATATCAAATCAAAAATCTTGTCTGACAAACTTAAAAGTCACCATCTGTACCTTCTCAGCATAGGTACTTTAGACCATGTATCACATTTTACATTTTACATTTTATGTGGGATGGTCTGAGAACACTGATGATTGATCATTGTCATTTAATTCAATGAAGAGTAAAAGTGCAAGTGCATGCTTTGTAAAAAAAATAATTTAACTTCAGTAACCAGCAAGGTTTTGGCACAGTGAAATAGCATTATACTTTGATTTATAACTGAGTGTCTCAATGTAATCAAAAATCACTTATTGCTATTCACCAGAAACATGCTAATAAGAGTCTGGATGATTATTTTTTTAATTTTTAATGAACAAATTTATTTTTTTAGTTTCAAGTCTCTAGAATTGTTTGCATCCTGTGGAGATGGCCATAAAGGAAAGAGTTCATTTGTATCTTCCTTGGCTTAATACAGAAACTGGGAACATTACTGCTAAATTGGCATTAGCAATTTTTAATAATAGTTCCCTCATTGTACACAAAATAATCTCAGGAAACCTACAAAATTTCAAGCAGCAGGTTAGTGGTAGAGCATAGGTTAAAAAAAAATAGCCATTTAGTTCCCTGTTCAATACATCCTCTAGCAACTATGCTGCAATTTCTAGATTTTTATGACCATTCTTATATTAAAATTTTGTAAGTACACATCAGAGAAATAACTGCAAATGAATAATTTGGCCACACTGTAACTTTTACTTTTATATATTAAAAGAATTATTTTTGAAAGGGCAAAAATAGCACAAACTTGAGAGAAATTGGCCACTTCCATGCCTTATATGTTATCACTGTCATCACTCAATGGCCCTTATGTCGCTGGTTTCTTAATATTCTGAAGCAAAAAATTACTACAATTAGGTCTTAGTATCCAACCAATTTAAGAAACCCCAGCAGTATATTTTGAGAAAGCAATGAGGGAAATTGTCAGTGAATAGAAAGGCAGGATTATATAGAATCTGTTACAATAAATTGTAGGATGTGTGGTCATGAACTACATTTTCTCATATGCTCAATCAAGAGACTTATCTCAATTATGGACTTATCTGTCAGTGAGTTTCACAACCACACAGTCTTCTGATGCATGTATCTAAGCAATGACTTTTCTAGGTAGAAGATGCATAGCTCCTTTAAGTCATCAAAGAGTCTAGGGCACTAAACCGGTAAAATTCCTCTGTACTAATGCTCGAGGTCCTTCCTAACTTTTTTTTGGTTTTGGTTTTTGGATCACTTCCGGCAGCGCTCAGGGGTTACTCTTGGCTCTATGCTCAGAAATCACTCCTGGCAGGCTCAAGGGACCATGCGGGATGCCGGGATTTGAACCACCGACCTTCTGCATGTAAGACAAACGCACTACCTCCATGCAATCTCTCCGGCCCCTCTTTCCTAACTTTTAACTGTACGAAAGTCATATCTTTCGTTATCCTCTTTTTAAAATAAAAGTAAGTACATTTATTGATAGAAAATTAGTTGAAAAGCTTAATATGCAGGAAAGTACTCGTCAACCATGTATTCTGTTGAAGGACTTGACTTTATAGAAATAATATTCATATATTCCACAATAAATAACAAATTCACCAATGTATCTTCCAGTACTAGAATCTAAGTATGCCACAGAATTTTAACCCTATCTTTTATTATTAATATTTCAACAGTCTTTCAAAATTAATTTCCATTTGCTTTCTTGCTTTATATAAAGTAGAGGCATACAATAAAACTATTAGTAAGAAAAGTTATTTTTGTTGGGTTGTGAGCATAGAATATAATTACTATAATCTTAGAAACCACTCTGATAATTTAATTATTTATTTTCCCTTTTCCTTATTTTATATAGTTAATAGCCCTAATTATCTATTATATAACATTTTTCATGAAACCTGTTAAATATCAGTGAGCAAATGTACACCACCTTAATGGTGTCTATATAAAAATTAATATACATTAAAAATGTTTAAATTTTTTTCGGTTTTTTGGCCACATCCTGTGATGCTCACAGGTTACTCCTGGCTATGGGCTCAAAAATCGCTCCGGGCTTGGGGGACCATATGGGATGCCAGGGGATCAAACCGTGGTCCATCCTAGGCTAGCATGTTCAAGGCAGATACCTTATGGCATGTACCACCACTCTGGCCCCATTTAAATATTATTTTTAGGGGCCGGAGAGATAGCATGAAGGTAATGCGTTTGCCTTTCATGCAGAAAGTCTGTGGTTTGAATCCCGGCGTACCATATGGTCCCCTGTGCCTGCCAGGAGCGATTTCTGAGCATAGAGCCAGGAGTAACCCCTGAGCACTGGCAGGTGTGACCCAAAAAACAAAAACAAAAGCAATATATATATATGTATTATTATTATTATTTTTAAAGATGAGATAAAAAGGAAAATTAAAGGAGATTGGCAATGTCAAAGGTAAGAATGATTTACAATTATAACAGGGGGTCTGGGGCCTATATAAATAACTTAATGACACAACTTATAAAATTAGAAAGAGATCAACAAAATGAAACAAAAATAGGTAGGCAGGAGGAAATAACAAAGCTTAGAGCACAAATCAATCAAGTGAAAATACAATAAAAAATCAGAAATATCAATGAAAGTTGATTCTTGCAAAAAAAAAAACAAGATTAAGAAAACACTAACAACTACTCACAAAGAAAGAGAGAAACTTAATAAGCCAGATTATAAATGATAAGGGGGAGATCACTACAGATAATACAGAGATTCAAAGGGTAATCAGAGAAAGTCTATGCCATGAAACAGGAGAACCTGGAAGAAATGGATAAATTATTGGACTCTTATAAT
The DNA here is from genome assembly GCF_024139225.1 of Suncus etruscus. NCBI lineage: Eukaryota > Metazoa > Chordata > Mammalia > Eulipotyphla > Soricidae > Suncus > Suncus etruscus. The sequence goes on from NC_064863.1 coordinate 79,051,750, forward strand.
CTTCCACAGTTGAACCAGGATGATATAGCACACTTAACAGACCCATCACTATAGAGGAAATTAAAGTGGCAGTTAAAAGTCTTCCCCAAAACAAAAGCCCAGGCCCAGATGGATTCACTAACAAATTCTCTCAATCCATTCAAAAGGACCTACTACGAAACTTTTTCAGGCTCTTTCAAAAAATTGATAAAACAGAAACATTCCCAAAATGTTTTTATGAAGCCACCATCCCCTAATACCAAAACTAAACAGAGATGCTGCAATAAAAGAAAACTACATACCAATATCCCGGATGAATGCAAATGCAGAGATCCTTAACAAAATCCTTACAAATAGGATCCAACACCTCATCTAGAAGGGCATATATCATGGTCAAGTATGTTTCATTCCAGAGATGCAAGGATGGTTTAACATACACAAATCAATATAATACACCATATAAATAGAAGGAAAAATAAAAGCCTTATGAACATTTCAATAGATGCAGATAGATGTAGAGAAAGCATTTGATAAGGTCCAATACACATTCTTGATAAAACTCTCTCAAAATGGGAATGGAAGGATCTTCTCTCAAAATAGTCAAGACCATTTAACACAAGCTAAAGGCAAATATTATTCTCAATGGAAATAAACTAAAAGCCTTTCCTCTAAAATGTAGTATAAAACAAAGCTGCCCCTCTCAAAAGTCATATTCCACATAGTACTGGAAGTACTTGCCATAGCAACTAGGCAAGAAAAAGATATAAAGAGCATCCATATATATAAAAGGAAGAAGCCAAACTCTTACTGTTTGCAGGTGACATGATATTATATTTAGAAAACCCTAACATCTCTACAAGAAAGCTTTCAGAAACAATAAATTCATAAAGAAAAGTGGCAGAGTACAAAATTAACAAGCAGAAAACAATTGCCCTCTTATACATAAATAATGATAGAGAAGAAATGGACACTAAAAAAACAATCCTGGGGCTGGAGAGATAGCATGAAGATAGGCATTTGCCTTGCATGCAGAAGGACAGTGGTTCAAATACTGGCATCCCAGGGCTGGAGAGATAGCATGGAGGTAAGGCATTTGCCTTTCAGGCAGAAGGTCATCAGTTTGAATCCGACTTCCCATATGGTCCCCCGTGCCTGCCAGGAGCAATTTCTGAGTATGGAGCCAGGAGTTTCCCCTGAGCACTGCTGGCTGTGACCCAAAACCCACAAAAAAAAAAAAAAAAGGCAAAACAAATACTGGCACCCCATATGGTCTTCTGAGCCTGCCAGGAGCGATTTCTGAGTGTAGAGCTAGGAGTAACTCCTGAGCACTGCTGGGTGTGACCCCCCCCCAAAAAAAAAGCAAAACCAAAAAAAAAAAAAATCCCATTCACATTAGTGCCAAACAAATTCAAATACCTTGGAGTCAAATTAGCTAAAGAGGTGAAGGACCTATACAAAAAAAAATACAAAAATACAAAAAAAAAAAAAAATCTGCTTCTAGAAATTAAAGAGGACAAAAAAAAAATATCTGTTTTTGTGTTTTGGACCACACCCAGTGACGCTCAGGGTCACTCCTGACTATTCGTTCAGAAATCGCTCCTGCCTTGGGAACCATATGAGATGCTGGGGATCTAACTGCAGTTTGGCTGAGTCCGCAGCATGCAAGGAAATGGAGAGGCATACCCTGCTCATGGATTGGGAAAATTAACTTCATGAAAATGGCAATACTCCCCAAAGCATCATACAGATTTAGTACAAAATTCCTCTAAAGATATTCAAGACATTTTTTCAAAGAAATGGATCAAACACTCCTGAATTTCATTTGAAACAATAAAGACCCATGCTTTGTTAAAGAACCCTGAGGAAAAATAAGATGGAAGGCATAACTTTCCCCAACTTACAGTTACAAAGCAATAGTCATTAAAACAGCATGGTATTGGCATAAAGACAGACCCTCATATAGACATGAGTATTCAAGAATGTTCCCCAAATATACAATAAATTAATCTTTGATAAAGGGACAAGGGTCACAAAATGGAGCAAGAAAAGCTGCTTCAACAAGTGGTATTGGGACAACTAGTCAGCCATAGGCAAAAAAGTAAACTCAGACCTCCATCTAACACCACGCATAAAGGTCAAATCCAAATGGATTAAAGAACTGAATTTCACACCCCAAACCATAAGGTATATAGAAAAATATGTAGGTAAAACACTCCATGACATTGCGATCAAAGATATATTTAAGAACAAAACACCACTGTCCAATTAGAAGCAGAGATAAATAAATGGGATTATATTAAGCTGAGAAGCTTCTCCACCTCAAAGGAAATTATGACCATGATACAAAGGCCACCCACAGAATGAGAGAATATATTCACCCAATACCCA